>NW_027593677.1:0-28505 GCF_964213995.1 Mustelus asterias
CTGCCGCCGGCCCACAATCCGCCGCGACTCCGGGATGGCCCCCACTGCGCAGGCGCCGGCCGGCCCTCCCTCCCACAATGCCGCGCGGCCTCACTCCCGGGGCGCCTGCACGTGCGCGGGGCACGCCGGGGGCAGGAGACGCCATTGTCGCCAACAACAACACCAACAACTGCACAGCAGCCAAACCGCGGCCTGGAGCCGGGGCAATGCCTCCTTCACGTTAACCTCCCAAATAGCCTGAGCATCCAAACCGATTCCCCACCCGGCGGGGGGAGGGGGGGGGGGGGGCGGCGAGCGATTGACAAATTAGGTTTGGAGAGGATGTTTCATTTTGTGACTCAGTTTAAATAAATAGAAAAGTTACAGCATTCTGCCCATCGTGTCAACGGCAGCCCGAGGACACCAGTTGCCTTTTCTTAGCCCACCTTGCTGCGCCCTTCTGCTCAGGGGAGAAGTTTCCTCCTATCCATCCTATCTCTGTCCCTCAGAACTTTGTACACCTTAATCAGGTTCCCCCTTCTGACTTCTCTGCTTTAAGGAAAAAAACCCAGCGTAACCAGCCTCTCTTCATAGCTGAAAAGCTCCAGACCAGGCATCGTCCTGGTGAATCTTCTCTGCACCCTCTCTCGCACTATCACACCCTTCCTATAGGATGGATATCAGAACTGCACACAGTACTCCAGCTGTGGCCTAGTAAGCATTATACAGCTTTATCATAACCTCTTTGCTCTTGTATTCTATGCTTCAGCTAATAAAACCATAGAAATATAGAAAAGTTACAGAACAGAAGGAGGCCATTTGGTCCATCTTGTCCATGCCAGCCACAGAACACCCAGGTGCCCTTTCTAATCCCACCTTCCTGCACCCAGCTCATAGCCCTGTAGCTTACAGCACTTAAGGTGCACATACAGGTACCGTTTAAATGAGTTTAGGGTCATTGTCTCCACCACGAACTTGGGCAGCAAATTCCAGACATCCGCCACCCTCTGCATAAAAAAAAAGATGTTCTTCTTTTCTCTTTGGAGAGACGAAGGATGAGAGGTGACCTGATAGAACAAGATGTTGAGAGGTATAGATCAGGTGGATTTTCGGAGGCTTTTCCCAGGGCTGAAATGGCTGCTACGAGAGGACACAGGTTTAAGGTGCTGGGGGGTAGGTACAGAGGAGATGTCAGGGATAAGTTTTTCACTCAGAGGGTGGTGGGTGAGTGGAATCGGCTGCCGTCAGTAGTGGTGGAGGCAAACTCAATAGGGTCTTTTAAGAGACTTCTGGATGAGTACATGGAACTTTATAGGATTGAGGGTTATAGGTAAGCCTATATATAAGCCTAGGTAGGTAGGGACATAACCGGCGCAACTTGTGGGCCGAAGGGCCTATTTGTGTTGTATGTTTTCTATGTTCTAAGTTCTTCATGTCCCCTCTACACTTACTGCCATTTATCTTGAATCTCCATCCCCTGGTTCTAGAAATCTCCACCAAGGAAAACAATCTTGTTCTGTCCACTCTATCTCTTCACCTCGTAATTTTATCCACCTCGATCAAGTCACCCCTCAGCCTTCTTTGTTCCAAGGAAAATAACCCCAACCTATCCGATCTCTCCTCATAGCGACATGTTTCCAGCCCTGGCAACATTCTTGTGAACCTCCTCTGCACTCTCTCCAGGACAGTTCCGTCCATCCTCGGAACAGAGGAATACGGGAATTAGGAGCGAGAGTCGGCAATTCAGCCCTTCGAGTCTGCTTCACCATTCGACATGACCATGGCTGATTTCCACCTCATCCTAACTTCACTTCCCTGCCTTTTCCCCATCGCCCTTTATCCCACTTTTGATCAAATATTTATCTCTCTCTTTCTTGAATCCATTGATTGATTCTGGATCCACTGCACTCTGGGGCAGTGAGTTCCATAGATTCATAACCTGCTGTGAGAAGTAGCTTCTCCTTACCTCTGTCTTGAACCTCCCCACCTTACTCTACAACTGTGACCTCTTGTCCTCGAAGGGGGGACATTTGGTTAACATTTACTTTATCAATCCCATTGAATATGTTATATACCTCAATCAAATCCCTCCTCATTCTTCTGTACTCCAGCAAGTACAATCCTGTAATGAAGTGACCAGAACTGCATGCAATATTCCAGTTGTGGCCTCACCAGTGTTTTATACAATTCCAACATTATATCCTTAGTTTTCTATTCTATATCACTGCCAATGAAGGAGAACATTCCACCTGCCTTCTTTATAACCTTACATACTTGAACTTCTGCCTTTAGGGACCTGTGTACTTGTACACCAAGATCTCTCACATCATCTACCCCTCTTAGTATATTCCCAGTTATTGTGTATTCCTGCTAACTATATGACCTCTCTAAATGCATTACCTCACACTTCCCTGTGTTAAAATCCATCTGACACTTTACCATCCACTCCAGCAAACCCATCGATATTGTTTTGGAGATTATCGCTATTCTCTACACTGTCCACTATTCGGCCGAATTTTGTGTCATCAGCAAATTTTCCAATCTTGCCCCATGTTCACATCCATTTCGTTAAAATATAAAACAAGCAGCAAGGCTCCCAGCACCAAACCCTGTGGAACACCACTTAAATCAACTTTCCATTTTCAAGGGCATTCATCGACCCTTACCCTTTGTTTCCTGTTACTAAGCCAACTTCTGATCCAGTTTGCCACATTACCCAGTATCCCATGGACTTTTACTTTGACCAATCTGCCATGTGGGACCTTGTCAAACTCCTTGCTAAAATCCATGTAGACAACATCCACTGCACTACCCTCATCGACCCACAGCCTCTGCATTTACACACCAGTTCCCTTCTTCACCTCTGATAGGTCCCTCCTTTTCCTTAACCTTTTACCATTAATATGTTGGTAAAATATCTTTGAGTTTTCTTTAACTTTATTGCGAATCTTTTCTCATGCCCTCTCCTTGATTTCTTTATTTCCATTGTTACTTTGTCCCTGCATTTGCTATATTTGTCTAGGCTATCTGCAGTGCTTAGTCCTGTGTGCCTATCATGCACTTTCTGTTTCTGTTCACTCTTCCCCTGTGTTCCTCTAGGCGCAGTAAGAAGTCTCACAAGACCAGGTTAAAGTCCAACAGGTTTATTTGGTAGCACAAGCCACAAGCTTTAGGAGCACTGCCCCTTCATCAGGTGAGTGCTCCGAGGCAGTGCACCGAAAGCTTGTGGCTTGTGCTACCAAATAAACCTGTTGGACTTTAACCTGGTATTGTGAGACTTCTTAATGTGCTTACCCCAATCCAACACTGGCATCTCCACATTATTCCTCTAGGCAGCCAGGGGTTCAACCTTTGATTTGATTTATTATTGTCACATGTATTAACATACTGTGAAAAGTATTGTTTCTTGCACATTATACAGACAAAGCATACTGCTCATAGAGAAGGAAAGGAGAGAGTGCAGAATGCAGTGTTACAATCGTAGCTAGGGTGTAGAGAAAGATCAACTTAATGCAAGGTAGATCCATTCAAAAGTCTGACAGCAGCAGGGAAGAAGCTGTTCTCGAATCGGTTGGTACGTGACCTCAGACTTTTGTATCTTTTTTCCGACGGAAGAAGGTGGAAGAGAGAATGTCCGGGGTGCGTGAGGTCCTTAATTATGCTGGCTGCTTTGCTGAGGCATCGGGAAGTGTAGACAGAGTCAATGGATGGGAGGCTGGTTTGCGTGATGGATTGGGCGACATTCACAACCTTTCATCCCTTTAACAACACTTCAACACTGTTCATAATGATCCTTATCTACCTGTCCGCCTTCCTTCTCTCCTTAAAACCACTTCACTTGTTCCCCGCCACCGTCTCCAGCGCCCAAACCCTCCTGAGCAATCAATCCCAGGAGCGAAGGGCCAGGCGGCATCAATGGAGGCTGGGGCTACCCAGAGTGCAGCGCGAAGCTACCCAGGGTGCAGCACGCACCTGAAAGTGCCCTATGCCCGGGCCGGGGGCGGACTGCGCATGCGGGAGGCTGGGAACGCGCATGCGCCGTGGCGCCGGGCGGTGGAGCCGCAGCCCAGGTTCCAGCGGGAAGGTCAGAGCGGCCGGGCCGGGTCGGGGGGGAACCATTGTCCGCGGCTCCGCGGGGACACGTTACACCGGCGCACCCGCGGGAGGGAAATATCGGACGGCACATCCGGTGAGGGGGGGTGGAGGGGACCGGAAATGCGGAGCGGGCTCCAGTCAGCCAACAACAACAGCAACAGGGGGGGTCAGGAGATACAACAACAACTGGGGGGGGTCAGGAGATACAACAACAACTGGGGGGGGTCAGGAGATACAACAACAACTGGGGGGGGTCAGGAGATACAACAACAACTGGGGGGGGTCAGGAGATACAACAACAACTGGGGGGTCAGGAGATACAACAACAACTGGGAGGGTCAGGAGATACAACAACAACTGGGAGGGTCAGGAGATACAACAACAACTGGGAGGGTCTGGAGATACAACAACAACTGGGGGTCAGGAGATACAACAACAACTGGGAGGGTCAGGAGATACAACAACAACTGGGGGGTCAGGAGATACAACAACAACTGGGGGGTCAGGAGATACAACAACAACTGGGAGGGTCAGGAGATACAACAACAACTGGGAGGGTCAGGAGATACAACAACAACTGGGGGGTCAGGAGATACAACAACTGGGGGGGTCAGGAGATACAACAACAACTGGGGGGTCAGGAGATACAACAACAACTGGGGGGGTCAGGAGATATAACAACAACTGGGGGGGTCAGGAGATACAACAACAACTGGGGGTCAGGAGATACAACAACAACTGGGGGGTCAGGAGATACAACAACAACTGAGGGTCAGGAGATACTACAACAACTGGGGGGTCAGGAGAAACAACAACAACTGGGGGTCAGGAGATACAACAACAACTGGGGGTCAGGAGATACAACAACAACTGGGGGTCAGGAGATACAACAACAACTGGGGGTCAGGAGATACAAGTGCGGCACGGTGGCACAGTGGTTAGCACTGCTGCCTCACAGCGCCAGAGACCCGGGTTCGATTCCCGGTTTGGGTCACTGTCTGTGTGGAGTCGGCACATTCTCCCCGTGTCTGCGTGGGCTTCCTCCCACAGTCTGAAAGACGTGCTGGTTAGGGCGCATTGGCCCGAACAGGCGCCGGCCGGAGTGTGACAACTGGGGGATTTTCACAGTAACTTCATTGCAGTGTTAATGTAAACCTACTCATGACAAAATAATAATAAATAAACATTAAATCAACTGAGGGTCATGTGAAGGGTATACAACAACAACTGAGAGCCTGGGGAAGCCGCACTTCAGGGAATCCATACCCAGAGGAGGGGGCACAGCTTTAGAATGAGCCGGGGTCTCTCTCCCGTTGAACACGGAGAAGGGGGGTTATGGGGGGAGGCGGACAGGGGGGGGTTATAGAAACATAGAAAACTACAGCACAAAACAGGCCCCTCGGCCCCACAAGTTGTGCCGAACATATCCCTACCTTTTAGACCTACCTATTACCCTCCATCCTATTAAGTCACATGTACTCATCCAGGAGTCTCTTAAAAGACCCTATTGAGTTTGCCTCCACCACCACTGACGGCAGCCGATTATTGGGGGAGGCGGACAGAGAGGGGTGAGGCTGACAGAGATGGGGAGGTTATGGGGGGAGGCGGACGGAGAGGAAAGAGGGACAATAGGAGGAGGGAAATGAGGAATTGGGGGCAGTGGAGACTGGGGGAGTAGAAAGGACAGGGAGAAGGGGAACAGGGGAGGGATCAGTGGAGGGACGGGGATCAGGAGGGATGGTGCATTGGGGAATGGGCGAACTGGGCTCAGGAACCAGAGCAGAGTTGAGGCCACAATCGGATCGACCAGTGATCTTACCAGATCAAAATTACAAAGTCTGCTTTAGCCAATAGGGGAGTTGCAGGACAGTGAGGTAAATGGGATAGTATAGGGCTGAATGGCCTTGTGCTGGCTGTATGATTATCCTTTGAGACTCAGACGTCGCCCTCTGCGAATCATTGATTTGTGTTTCTCTGGTGCAGGGAGACCGGTCGCAGCAGAAAGATGGAGGGAGCCGGTCAGACGGTGACACCGGGAGCTGCGGTGAGCAGCAAGGGAGAGGCAGGGGGCAGCAGCAAGCCCCTGACCTGCCCAACCTGCGGTGACCACTTCATGCGGCCCCATGCTCTGCAACAACACCAGCGTATCCATGCCGGGCAGCGGGACCTGCCGGAGATGAGCTTCACCCGCACGGCCGCCCTGGGCTCCTTCCAGTTGTGCAACAACGGTGAGCGATTCTCAGTCTGTGATGTCTGTGGGAAGGGCTTCACGGTACCGGCATTACTGTCCCGGCACCAAGCGGCACACACCGGGGAGGAGCCGCTGCTCTGTGCACGCTGTGGGCACACCTTCGCCCTGGTCGACAACTACCGGAAGCACTGCCTAACACACTGCCACGGCCGGGCGCACTGCTGTAGCATTTGCCACACCCGATTCGGCAACGGACAGCAGCTGGAGCTCCACCGCCGACGCCACGCTTTGCAATTCTCCTTCGTCTGCCGACTGTGCGGTGAAGGGTTTAGCCGCGGGCACTATCTGGACCGCCACGCCCGCCTGCACGAAGCCGAGCTGCCATCACCTTCTCTGGCAGCATCAACCCCTCCCCCCGGGGTGCCGGGGCCCACCGAAACTGCCAGCAACAGCAGCACCCCCTCCTCAGCCTCATCCTCCTTCATCTGCCACCTCTGTGGGGACAGCTTCGCCCGGTGGGGCAGCCTCCAGCAGCACCGCTGCGCACAGCCAGAACGGGCAGAGGGCGAGAGAGAACCAGCACAGCGTTCCGACAATTGAACTGGGCACAGCTCCCCAGCTCACCAAACAACCAGAGGCGGTGGAAGGTGCAAGACCAGGACGATCACCGCAGTGGAAGGTCCAAGTCCTTCAGGAACATGAAGCCACGGGTCTCTGACCTGACCTGGACTTCAGGAAGGCTGGTGTCAGGGCAATTAGGGATGGGCAATAACTGGTGAATCAACCGGCCATGCCCACATTACTCAAATAAATACAAAAACAAAGGTGCAGTCATTTTTCACACATTGAAAGAGCTGCAGTCAACTACAAACCCAGAGTGAAACTACGAAGAACGTTACTCTGTATCTAACCCCGTGCTGTCCCTGTCCTGGGAGTGTTTGATGGGGACAGTGTAGAGGGAGCTTTACTCTGTATCTAACCCCGTGCTGCACCTGTCCTGGGAGTGTTTGATGGGGACAGTGGAGAGGGAGCTTTACTCTGTATCTAACCCCGTGCTGCACCTGTCCTGTGAGTGTTTGATGGGGACAGTGGAGAGGGAGCTTTACTCTGTATCTAACCCCGTGCTGTACCTGTCCTGGGAGTGTTTGATGGGGGACAGTGTAGAGGGAGCTTTACTCTGTATCTAACCCCGTGCTGTACCTGTCCTGGGAGTGTTTGATGGGGAGAGTGTAGAGGGAGCTTTACTCTGTATCTAACCCCGTGCTGTACCTGTCCTGGGAGTGTTTGATGGGGACAGTGTCGAGGGAGCTTTACTCTGTATCTAACCCCGTGCTGTACCTGTCCTGGGAGTGTTTGATGGGGACAGTGTAGAGGGAGCTTTACTCTGTATCTAACCCCGTGCTGTACCTGTCCTGGGAGTGTTTGATGGGGACAGTGTAGAGGGAGCTTTACTCTGTATCTAACCCCGTGCTGTACCTGTCCTGGGAGTGTTTGATGGGGGACAGTGCAGAGGGAGCTTTACTCTGTATCTAACCCCGTGCTGTCCCTGTCCTGGGAGTGTTTGATGGGGGACAGTGTAGAGGGAGCTTTACTCTGTATCTCACCCCGTGCTGTACCTGTCCTGGGAGTGTTTGATGGGGGACAGTGCAGAGGGAGCTTTACTCTGTATCTAACCCCGTGCTGTACCTGTCCTGGGTGTGTTTGATGGGGACAGTGTAGAGGGAGCTTTACTCTGTATCTGACCCCGTGCTGTACCTGTCCTGGGAGTGTTTGATGGGGACAGTGTAGAGGGAGCTTTACTCTGTATCTAACCCCGTGCTGTACCTGTCCTGGGAGTGTTTGATCGGGACAGTGTAGAGGGAGCTTTACTCTGTATCGAACCCCGTGCTGTACCTGTCCTGGGAGTGTTTGATGGGGGAAAGTGTAGAGGGAGCTTTACTCTGTATCGAACCCCGTGCTGTACCTGTCCTGGGAGTGCTTGATGGGGGACAGTGTAGAGGGAGCTTTACTCTGTATCTAACCCCGTGCTGTACCTGTCCTGGGAGTGTTTGATGGGGACAGTGTAGAGGGAGCTTTACTCTGTATCTAACCCCGTGCTGTACCTGTCCTGGCAGTGTTTGATGGGGACAGTGTAGCGGGAGCTTTACTCTGTATCTAACCCCGTGCTGTCCCTGTCCTTTGAGTGTTTGATGGGGACAGTGTAGAGGGAGCTTTACTCTGTATCGAACCCCGTGCTGTACCTGTCCTGGGAGTGTTTGATGGGGGACAGTGCAGAGGAAGCTTTACTCTTTATCTAACCCCATGCTGTACCTGTCCTGGGTGTGTTTGATGGGGACAGTGTAGAGGGAGCTTTACTCTGTATCTAACCCCGTGCTGTCCCTGTCCTGGGAGTGTTTGATGGGGACAGTGTAGAATGAGCTTTACTCTGTATCTAACCCCGTGCTGTACCTGTCCTGGGAGTGTTTGATGGGGACAGTGTAGAGGGAGCTTTACTCTGTATCTAACCCCGTGCTGTACCTGTCCTGGGAGTGTTTGATGTGGACAGTGTCGAGGGAGCTTTACTCTGTATCTAACCCCGTGCTGTCCCTGTCCTGGGAGTGTTTGATGGGGGACAGTGCAGAGGAAGCTTTACTCTTTATCTAACCCCATGCTGTACCTGTCCTGGGTGTGTTTGATGGGGACAGTGTAGAGGGAGCTTTACTCTGTATCTAACCCCATGCTGTACCTGTCCTGGGTGTGTTTGATGGGGACAGTGTAGAGGGGGCTTTACTCTGTATCAAACCACGTGCGGTACCTGTCCTGGGAGTGTTTGATGGGGACAGTGTAGAGGGAGCTTTACTCTGGATCTAACCCCATGCTGTACCTGTCCTGGGAGTTTTTGATGGGGGTCAGTTTAGAGGGGGCTTTACTCTGTATCTAACCCCGTGCGGTACCTGTCCTGGGAGTGTTTGATGGGGCAGTGTAGAGGGAGCTTTACTCTGTATCTAACCCCGTGCTGTCCCTGTCCTGGGAGTGTTTGATGGGGACAGTGTAGAGGGAGCTTTACTCTGTCTCTAACCACGTGCTGTACCGGTCCTGGGAGTTTTTGATGGGGGTCAGTTTAGAGGGGGCTTTACTCTGTATCTAACCCAGTGCTGTATCTGTCCTGGGAGTGTTTGGTGGGGACAGTTGATGACAACACACATCTTTTTAGCCTGTCTTGATGCTCTCTCCACTCACATTGTTTTGTTTCTTAAAGACTTGATTAGTTGTAAGTATTCGCATTCCAACCATTATTCATGTAAATTGAGTCTGTGTCTTTATATGCTCTGTTTGTGAACAGAATTCCCACTCACCTGAAGAAGGGGCTTGCAGCTCCGAAAGCTTGCGTGGCTTTTGCGACCAAATAAACCTGTTGGACTTTAACCTGGTGTTGTTAAACTTCTTACAGTGTTTGATGGGGACAGTGCAGAGGGAGCTTTACTCTGTATCAAACCCCGTGCTTTACCTGTCCTGGGAGTGTTTGATAGGGGTCAGTGTAGAGGGGGTTTTACTCTGTATCTAACCCCATGCTCTACGTGTCCTGGGAGTGTTTGATGGGGACAGTGTAGGGGGAGCTTTACTCTGTATCTAACCCCGTGCTGTACCTGTCATGGGAGTGTTTGATGGGGGACAGTGTAGAGGGAGCTTTACTCTGTACCTAACCCTGTGCTGTACCTGTCGGTGGACTGTTTGATGGTGACAGTGTAGAGGGAGCTTTACTCTGTATCTAAGCCCGTGCTGTAACTGTCCTGGGAGTGTTTGATGGGGACAGTGTAGAGGGAGCTTTACTCTGTATCGAACCCCGTGCTGTACCTGTCCTGGGAGTGTTTGATGGGGACAGTGTAGAGGGAGCTTTACTCTGTATCTAACCCCGTGCTGTCCCTGTCCTGGGAGTGTTTGATGGGGGACAGTGTAGAGGGAGCTTTACTCTGTATCAAACCACGTGCGGTACCTGTCCTGGGAGTGTTTGATGGGGCAGTGTAGTGGGAGCTTTTCTCTGGATCTAACCCCATGCTGTACCTGTCCTGGGAGTGTTTGATGGGGACAGTGTAGAGGGAGCTTTACTCTGTATGTAACCCCGTGCGGTACCTGTCCTGGGAGTGTTTGATGGGGCAGTGTAGTGGGAGCTTTACTCTGCATCTAACCCCGTGCTGTACCTGTCCTGGGAGTGTTTGATGGGGGAAAGTGTAGAGGGAGCTTTACTCTGTATCTAACCCTGTGCTGTACCTGTCCTGGGAGTGTTTGATGGGCACATTGGAGAGACAGCTTTACTCTGTATCTAACCCCGTGCTGTACCTGTCCTGGGAGTGTTTGATGGGGACAGTGTAGAGGGAGCTTTACTCTGTATCGAACCCCGTGCTGTACCTGTCCTAGGAGTTTTTGATGGGGGTCAGTTTAGAGGGCGCTTTACTCTGTATCTAACCCCGTGCGGTACCTGTCCTGGGAGTGTTTGATGGGGCAGTGTAGAGGGAGCTTTACTCTGTATCTAACCCCGTGCTGTACCTGTCCTGGGAGTGTTTGATGGGGTCAGTGTAGAGGGAGCTTTACTCTGTATCTAACCCCGTGCTGTCCCTGTCCTGGGAGTGTTTGATGGGGACAGTGTAGAGGGAGCTTTACTCTGTATCTAACCCCGTGCTGTACCTGTCCTGGGAGTTTTTGATGGGGGTCAGTTTAGAGGGGGCTTTACTCTGTATCTAACCCCATGCTCTACCTGTCCTGGGAGTGTTTGATGGGGACAGTGCAGAGGGAGCTTTACTCTGTATCTAACCCCGTGCTGTACATGTCCTGGGAGTGTTTGATGGGGACAGTGTAGAGGGAGCTTTACTCTGTGTCTCACCCCGTGCTGTACCTGTCCTGGCAGTGTTTGATGGGGACAGTGTAGAGGGAGCTTTACTCTGTATCTAACCCCGTCCTTTACCTGTCCTGGGAGTGTTTGATGGGGGTCAGTGTCGAGGGGGATTTAATCTGTATCTAACCCCATGCTGTACCTATCCTGGGAGTGTTTGATGGGGACAGTGTCGAGGGAGCTTTACTCTGTATCTAACCCCATGCTCTACATGTCCTGGGAGTGTTTGATGGGGACAGTGTAGAGGGAGCTTTACTCTGTATCTAACCCCGTGCTGTACCTGTCCTGGGAGTGTTTGATGGGGACAGTGTAGAGGGAGCTTTACTCTGTATCTAACCCCATGCTGTACCTGTCCTGGGTGTGTTTGATGGGGACAGTGTAGAGGGAGCTTTACTCTGTATCTAACCCCGTGCTGTCCCTGTCCTGGGAGTGTTTGATGGGGACAGTGTAGAATGAGCTTTACTCTGTATCTAACCCCGTGCTGTACCTGTCCTGGGAGTGTTTGATGGGGACAGTGTAGAGGGAGCTTTACTCTGTATCTAACCCCGTGCTGTACCTGTCCTGGGAGTGTTTGATGTGGACAGTGTCGAGGGAGCTTTACTCTGTATCTAACCCCGTGCTGTCCCTGTCCTGGGAGTGTTTGATGGGGGACAGTGCAGAGGAAGCTTTACTCTTTATCTAACCCCATGCTGTACCTGTCCTGGGTGTGTTTGATGGGGACAGTGTAGAGGGAGCTTTACTCTGTATCTAACCCCATGCTGTACCTGTCCTGGGTGTGTTTGATGGGGACAGTGTAGAGGGGGCTTTACTCTGTATCAAACCACGTGCGGTACCTGTCCTGGGAGTGTTTGATGGGGACAGTGTAGAGGGAGCTTTACTCTGGATCTAACCCCATGCTGTACCTGTCCTGGGAGTGTTTGATGGGGACAGTGTAGAGGGAGCTTTACTCTGTATCTAACCCCGTGCTGTACCTGTCCTGGGAGTGTTTGATGGGGACAGTGTAGAGGGAGCTTTACTCTGGATCTAACCCCATGCTGTACCTGTCCTGGGAGTGTTTGATGGGGACAGTGTAGAGGGGGTTTTACTCTGTATCTAACCCCATGCTCCATGTGTCCTGGGAGTGTTTGATGGGGACAGTGTAGAGGCAGCTTTACTCTGTATCGAACCCCGTGCTGTACCTGTCCTGGGAGTTTTTGATGGGGGTCAGTTTAGAGGGGGCTTTACTCTGTATCTAACCCCGTGCGGTACCTGTCCTGGGAGTGTTTGATGGGGCAGTGTAGAGGGAGCTTTACTCTGTATCTAACCCCGTGCTGTCCCTGTCCTGGGAGTGTTTGATGGGGACAGTGTAGAGGGAGCTTTACTCTGTCTCTAACCACGTGCTGTACCGGTCCTGGGAGTTTTTGATGGGGGTCAGTTTAGAGGGGGCTTTACTCTGTATCTAACCCAGTGCTGTATCTGTCCTGGGAGTGTTTGGTGGGGACAGTTGATGACAACACACATCTTTTTAGCCTGTCTTGATGCTCTCTCCACTCACATTGTTTTGTTTCTTAAAGACTTGATTAGTTGTAAGTATTCGCATTCCAACCATTATTCATGTAAATTGAGTCTGTGTCTTTATATGCTCTGTTTGTGAACAGAATTCCCACTCACCTGAAGAAGGGGCTTGCAGCTCCGAAAGCTTGCGTGGCTTTTGCGACCAAATAAACCTGTTGGACTTTAACCTGGTGTTGTTAAACTTCTTACAGTGTTTGATGGGGACAGTGCAGAGGGAGCTTTACTCTGTATCAAACCCCGTGCTTTACCTGTCCTGGGAGTGTTTGATAGGGGTCAGTGTAGAGGGGGTTTTACTCTGTATCTAACCCCATGCTCTACGTGTCCTGGGAGTGTTTGATGGGGACAGTGTAGGGGGAGCTTTACTCTGTATCTAACCCCGTGCTGTACCTGTCATGGGAGTGTTTGATGGGGGACAGTGTAGAGGGAGCTTTACTCTGTACCTAACCCTGTGCTGTACCTGTCGGTGGACTGTTTGATGGTGACAGTGTAGAGGGAGCTTTACTCTGTATCTAAGCCCGTGCTGTAACTGTCCTGGGAGTGTTTGATGGGGACAGTGTAGAGGGAGCTTTACTCTGTATCGAACCCCGTGCTGTACCTGTCCTGGGAGTGTTTGATGGGGACAGTGTAGAGGGAGCTTTACTCTGTATCTAACCCCGTGCTGTCCCTGTCCTGGGAGTGTTTGATGGGGGACAGTGTAGAGGGAGCTTTACTCTGTATCAAACCACGTGCGGTACCTGTCCTGGGAGTGTTTGATGGGGCAGTGTAGTGGGAGCTTTTCTCTGGATCTAACCCCATGCTGTACCTGTCCTGGGAGTGTTTGATGGGGACAGTGTAGAGGGAGCTTTACTCTGTATGTAACCCCGTGCGGTACCTGTCCTGGGAGTGTTTGATGGGGCAGTGTAGTGGGAGCTTTACTCTGCATCTAACCCCGTGCTGTACCTGTCCTGGGAGTGTTTGATGGGGGAAAGTGTAGAGGGAGCTTTACTCTGTATCTAACCCTGTGCTGTACCTGTCCTGGGAGTGTTTGATGGGCACATTGGAGAGACAGCTTTACTCTGTATCTAACCCCGTGCTGTACCTGTCCTGGGAGTGTTTGATGGGGACAGTGTAGAGGGAGCTTTACTCTGTATCGAACCCCGTGCTGTACCTGTCCTAGGAGTTTTTGATGGGGGTCAGTTTAGAGGGCGCTTTACTCTGTATCTAACCCCGTGCGGTACCTGTCCTGGGAGTGTTTGATGGGGCAGTGTAGAGGGAGCTTTACTCTGTATCTAACCCCGTGCTGTACCTGTCCTGGGAGTGTTTGATGGGGTCAGTGTAGAGGGAGCTTTACTCTGTATCTAACCCCGTGCTGTCCCTGTCCTGGGAGTGTTTGATGGGGACAGTGTAGAGGGAGCTTTACTCTGTATCTAACCCCGTGCTGTACCTGTCCTGGGAGTTTTTGATGGGGGTCAGTTTAGAGGGGGCTTTACTCTGTATCTAACCCCATGCTCTACCTGTCCTGGGAGTGTTTGATGGGGACAGTGCAGAGGGAGCTTTACTCTGTATCTAACCCCATGCTGTCCCTGTCCTGGGAGTGCCTGATGGGGATAGTGTAGAGGGAGCTTTACTCTGTATCTAACCCCGTGCTGTACATGTCCTGGGAGTGTTTGATGGGGACAGTGTAGAGGGAGCTTTACTCTGTGTCTCACCCCGTGCTGTACCTGTCCTGGCAGTGTTTGATGGGGACAGTGTAGAGGGAGCTTTACTCTGTATCTAACCCCGTCCTTTACCTGTCCTGGGAGTGTTTGATGGGGGTCAGTGTCGAGGGGGATTTAATCTGTATCTAACCCCATGCTGTACCTATCCTGGGAGTGTTTGATGGGGACAGTGTCGAGGGAGCTTTACTCTGTATCTAACCCCATGCTCTACATGTCCTGGGAGTGTTTGATGGGGACAGTGTAGAGGGAGCTTTACTCTGTATCTAACCCCGTGCTGTACCTATCCTGGGAGTGTTTGATGGGGACAGTGTCGAGGGAGCTTTACTCTGTATCTAACCCCGTGCTGTACCTGTCCTGGGAGTGTTTGATGGGGCAGTGTAGCGGGAGCTTTACTCTGTATCTAAGGCCGTTCTGTACCTGTAATGGGAGTGTTTGATGGGGGAAAGTGTAGAGGGAGCTTTATTCTGTATCTAACCCTGTGCTGTACCTGTCCTGGGAGTGTTTGATGGGGACAGTGTAGAGACAGCTTTACTCTGTATCTAACCCTGTGCTGTACCTGTCCTGGGAGTGTTTGATGGGGGACAGTGTAGAGGGAGCTTTACTCTGTATCTCACCCCGTGCTGTACCTGTCCTGGGAGTGTTTGATGGGGACAGTGGAGAGGGAGCTTTACTCTGTATCTAACCCCGTGCTGTCCCTGTCCTGGGAGTGTTTGATGGGGACAGTGTAGAGGGAGCTTTACTCTGTATCTAACCCCGTGCTGTCCCTGTCCTGGGAGTGTTTGATGGGGACAGTGTAGAGGGAGCTTTACTCTGTATCTAACCCCGTGCTGTCCCTGTCCTGGGAGTGTTTGATGGGGACAGTGTAGAGGGAGCTTTACTCTGTATCTAACCCCGTGCAGTACCTGTCCTGGGAGTGTTTGATTGGGACAGTGTAGCGGGAGCTTTACTCTGTATCTAACCCCGTGCTGTACCTGTCCTGGGAGTGTTTGATGGAGGACAGTGTAGAGGGAGCTTTACTCTGTATCTAACCCTGCGCTGCACCTGTCCTGGGAGGGCTTGATGGGGGACAGTGTAGAGGGAGCTTTACTCTGTATCTAACCCCGTGCTGTACCTGTCCTGGGAGTGCTTGATGGGGGTCAGTGTAGAGGGGGCTTTACTCTGTATCTAACCCCGTGCAGTACCTGTCCTGGGAGTGTTTGATGGGGGTCAGGGTAGAGGCGGCTTTACTCTGTATCTAACCCCGTGCTGTACCTGCCCTGGGAGAGCTTGATGGGGACAGTGTAGAGGGAGCGTTACTCTGTATCTAACCCCGTGCTGTACCGGTCATGGGAGAGTTTGATGGGGACAGTGTAGAGGGAGCTTTACTCTGTATCTAACCCCGTGCTGTACCTGTCGTGGGAGTGTTTGATCGGGACAGTGTAGACACAGCTTTACTCTTTATCTAACCCCATGCTGTCCCTCTCCTGGGAGTGTTTGCTGGGGACAGTGTAGAGGGAGATTTAGTCTGTGTCTAACCCCGTGTTGTCACTGTCCTGGGAGTGTTTGAGGGGGGACAGTGTCGAGGGAGCTTTACTCTGGATCTAACCCCGTGCTGCACCTGTTCTGGGAGTGTTTGATGGGCACAGTGTAGAGGGAGCTTTACTCTGTATCTAACGCCGTGCTGTACCTGTCCTCGGAGTGTATGATGGGGGACAGTTGAAAGCGACTTTTACTCTGTATCTAAAACCGTGCTGTCCCTGTCCTGGGAGTGTTTGATGGGGACAGTGTAGCGACAGCTTTACTCTGTATCTAACCCCGTGCTGTACCTGTCCTGGGAGTGCTTGATGGGGGACAGTGTAGAGGGAGCTTTACTCTGTATCTAACCCCGTGCTGTACCTGTCCTGGGAGTGTTTGATGGGGACAGTGTAGAGGGAGCTTTACACTGTATCTAACCCCGTGCTGTCCCTGTCCTGGGAGTGTTTGATGGGGGACAGTGTAGAGGGAGCTTTTCTCTGTATCTAACCCCGTGCTGTACCTGTCCTGGCAGTGTTTGATGGGGACAGTGTAGCGGGAGCTTTACTCTGTATCTAACCCCGTGCTGTCCCTGTCCTTTGAGTGTTTGATGGGGACAGTGTAGAGGGAGCTTTACTCTGTATCTAACCCCGTGCTGTACCTGTCCTGGGAGTATTTGATGGGGGACAGTGTAGAGGGAGCGTTACTCTGTATCTAACCCCGTGCTGTACCTGTCCTGGGAGCGTTTGATGTGGACAGTGTCGAGGGAGCTTTACTCTGTATCTAACCCCGTGCTGCACCTGTCCTGGGAGTGTTTGATGGTTTCTGTTCCCACCTGTTATGTTACTGGCCTTGTATTTAAAACGTTGTCTCGAAAATAAAATTAGACGGTGGCCTTTTTCTAATTTAGCCATTTTTTTCTGTGTTTTTCCTGCATATTGTGGTGAAACCCACACTCTGGGCATTGGATGTAGATTCAATTCTCACTCTCTGAAGGGAATTGGCTAAATAATTCCTGTGCAGTGTAAATATCGGATGGAGAAGGGTGGAGTTGGCTTTTTCTGTCAGAAACACCAACTGAGAGATGATAGTTTGAATGAGTTGCCTGCGTGCTGCACTTTCACTGAACAATGAAAAGTCCAGCACAGGAACAGGCCGTTCGGCCCTCCAAGCCTGTACCAATCATGATGCTCTAACTAAACTAAAAAAATACCTCCTGCCCTTACCCAGTCCGTGTCCCTCTATTCCCTCCCTATTCATGGACCCATCCAGATGCCTCTTAAATGTTGCTAATGTTCCTGCTTCCACCACCTCCTCTGGCAGCGCGTTCCAGGCACCCACCGCTCTGTGTGTGAAAAACTTCCCCCGCACATCTCCCTTAAACTTTCCCCCTCTCACCTTGAATGGGGCAGCCTTGTAATTGGCACTTTCATCCTGGGGAAAAGCCTCTGACTATCCACCCTGTCTATACCTCTCACAATTTTGTAGACCTCTATCAGGTCTCCCCTCAGCCTCTGTCTTTCCCAGTGAAAACAATCCTAGTTTATTCAACCTCTCCTCACAGCCGACACTCTCGAGACCAGGTAACATCCTGGTGAACCTTCTCTGCACTCTGTCCAAAGCTTCCACATCCTTCTGGTAGAGTGGTGACCAGAACTGCACGGAATGCTCCAAATGCAGCCTAACCAGGGTTTTATATAGCTGCAACATGATTCCCCAACTCTTGTACTCAGTGCCCCAGCTGATGAAGGTAAGTATGCCGTATGCCTTCTTAATCACCTTGGCCACCTGTGTTGCCACTTTTCGGGAAGTGTGGACCTGCCGCCCAGATCCCTCTGTATGTTAATGTTCCTCAGAGTTCTGACTGAGCATTTCACAGCTCTGATTTACAAGAGGGGTCCCTGCTATTCGGTCAAGCTGCTACCATCCTAACTGCCAGAAAAGTTACTGTCACAGAGTCATACGGTACAGAAGAGACTCTTTGGCCCATTAAGTCTACACTGACAAAACTATACTACATCTCTCACTTTTCAGTATTTGACCCATCTGCCATTTCAAGTGCTCATTCGGGTAGATTTTGAAGGTTGTGAAATTTCCCACCTCCAATACCCTCCCAGGCAGCACGTTCCAGATCCCCACCACCCTCTGAGTGAAAAGGTTTTTTTCTCAAATTCCCTCTGAATCTCCTGCCCCTCACCCGAAAACTCTGCCCCCTCGTGACTGACCCCTCAACCCAGGGGAACAGCTGCTCCCTGCTCACCCTGTCCATACCCCTCATAATCGTATACACCTCAATCACGTCCCCCCTCAGCCCTCTCTGCTCCAGAGAAAACAATCCCAGCCTCTCCAGCTTTTATTTTGGCCTCAATGAAAGCAAATTATTGCAGATGCTGGAATCTGAAGCTTTGACAAAGGGTCATCTGGACTGGAAACACCAGCTCTTTTCTCTCCTTACAGATGCTGCTGAGCTTTTCCAGCATTTTCTCTTTTAGTTTTATTTTAGCCTCAAAGGGAATGGAGGATAAAAATTGGGAAATCTTGCTCAAACTATACAAGGTACCAGTTAGACCTGAGAAAATAGAATATAAATAAAGAGTTAACCCAGAAAATATGGGTTAGCATGACTTGACATGGGTTAGAGAGGATAGCATGACTCAAACAAAATGAAGGCATACAAAGAATGGAATAGTCTCGGAAGAAAGCTAAAAAACCACATAAGTGATATAATTATGGGTGTAATTGTATTCTGGTAAAGACCTATTGGGTAAACAAGATAGGAAATCCATTGTATTGAGAAATGTGATTAGATCTATACAGAATTGAATATGCTCATAGAGTCATAGAGGTTTACAGCATGGAAACAGGCCCTTTGGCCCAACTTGTCCATGCCGCCCTTTTTTTTTAAACCCCTAAACTAATCCCAATTGCCGGCATTTGGCCCATATCCCTCTATACCCATCGTACCCATGTAATTGTCTACACGCTTTTTAAAAGACAAAATTGTACCCACCTCTACTACTACCTCTGGCAACTTGTTCCGGACACTCACCACCCTCTGTGTGAAAGAATTGCCCCTCTGGACACTTTTGTACCTCTCCCCTTTCACTTTAAACCTATGCCCTCCAGTTTTAGACTCCCCTACCTTTGGGAAAAGATATTGACTATCTACCTTGTCTGTGCCCCTCATTATTTTATAGACCTCTATAAGGTCACCCCTCAGCCTCCTACACTCCAGAGAAAAAAGTCCCAGTCTATCCAGCCTCTCCTTATAACTCAATCCATCAAGTCCCGGTAGCATCCTAGTAAATCTTTTCTGCACTCTTTCCAGTTTAATAATATCCTTTCTATAATAGGGTGACCAAAACTGTACACAATATTCCAAGTGTGGCCTTACCAATGTCTTGTACAACTTCAACAAGACATCCCAACTCCAATGAAACCAAGCATGCCGAATGCCTTCTTCACCACTCTGTCCACCTGTGACTCCACTTTCAAGGAGCTATGAACCTGTACCCCTAGATCTCTTTATTCTGTAACTCTCTGTCACTTATTCTGTAAGGGAATTCATATGGTGTTCGTGGAAGTGGAAATGACTAGGGTTGGGAAGCATTTTCCGATCAGGGCCAGTGTGATCTCCTGGACTCGTTTCGATCGCCTCAGGGGGTCGGAGAGGAATTTCCCAGATTTCTTTTCCCCATATTGGCCCTGGGGTTTTTCACTCTGGGTTTTCGCCTCTCCCTGGAGATCACATGGTCTGGAATGGGGGGGTGGGGGTGAGTTAATAGGTTGTGATGAACAAAGCATCGTAGCTGTGAGGGACAGCTTGGTGGATAGGATATTGGTATGTAGATAGGCTGGAAAATTGGGCGGGGATCCTGGATTCAGGATTCAATCCTGGACCGGGGAGCGGCGCGGGCTTGGAGGGCCGAAGGGCCTGTTCCTGTGCTGTATTGTTCTTTGTTCTCCCCAGCGCCCTACCATTAACTGAGTAAGTCCTGCCCTGGTTCAATCTACCAAAATGCATCACCTCACATTTATCTAAATTAATCTCCATCTGCCATTTGTCAGCCCACTGGCCCAATTGATCAAGATCCCGTTGCAATCCGAGATAACCTTCCTCACTGTATGACTTGATCTGGATAAAAGATGGCTGTAACTGAACAACTGGGAGCAGATCCTTCTGATCACTCCCGATGGTTATTGTAAGTGCAAAATAAAGTAATATTTATATATTATATGTAAAGCGTGGAGTCTGCACGTTCTCCCCATGTCTGCGTGGGTTTCCTCCGGGTGCTCCGGTTTCCTCCCACAATCCGAAAGACATGCTGGTTAGGTTGATTGGCCGTGCTAAATTAACCCTTAGTGTCCCGGGATGTGATAGGTTAGAGGGATTAGCAGGGTAACTAAGCGGGGATGGAGCCTGGGTGGGATTGTGGTCGGTGCAGACTCGATGGGCTGAATGGCCTCCTTCTGCACTGTAGGGATTCTATGTTTCTATGATTCTATATTGTGTGGTGTGCCGCACTGCAGGTCGTTTTTAAAAAGTTTCTTTAACAGTTCATGGTGCTGTGGCTTCGATGACTACAGTTCACGAATAAATAACTAGTGGTGTCTTGAGGAGTGTACATATTACAGAGGAGGTGGTGCTGGAAGTCTTAAAGCGCATCAAGGTAGATAAATCCCCGGGACCTGATGAGGTGTATCCCAGGACATTGTGGGAGGCTAGGGAGGAAATTGCGGGTCCCCTAGCCGAGATATTTGAATCATCGATAGTCACTGGTGAGGTGCCTGAAGATTGGAGAGTGGCAAATGTTGTGCCTTTGTTTAAAAAGGGCTGCAGGGAAAAGCCTGGGAACTACAGGCCAGTTAGCTTCACATCTGTAGTGGGTAAGTTGTTGGAAGGTATTTTGAGAGACAGGATCTACAGGCATTTAGAGATGCAAGGACTGATAAGGGACAGTCAGCATGGCTTTGTGAGTGGAAAATCATGTCTCACAAATTTGATAGAGTTTTTTGAAGGGGTAACCAAGAAGGTAGATGAGGGCAGTGCAGTTGATGTTGTCTACATGGACTTTAGCAAGGCCTTTGACAAGGTACCGCATGGTAGGTTGTTGCATAACTAGAGAGGGTGCGATATTGGATCTTCTATTGGGAAATGAGTTAGGGCAGGTGATGGATGTGAGTGTGAGGGAACACTTTGATCCAGTGATCATAATGCCATTAATTTCAACCTGATCGTGGATAAGGATAGATCTGGTCCTCGGGTTGAAGTTCTGAACTGGAAAAAGGCCAAATTTGATGAAATGAGAAGGGATCTGGGAAGTGTGGATTGGCACAGGCTGTTCTCTGGTAAGGATGTAAATGGAAAGTGGGAGGCCTTCAAAGGAAAAATTTTGAGAGTGCAGAGTTTGTATGTTCCTGTCAGGATTAAAGGCAAAGTAAATAGGAATAAGGAACCTTGGTTCTCGAGGGAGATTGTAACACTGATTAAGAGGAAGAGAGAGTTGTATGAAATGTACAGGCAGCAAGGAACAGATCAGATGCTCGAGGAGTATAAAAAGTACAAGAAGCTACTTAAGAGGGAAATCAGGAGGGCTAAAAGAAGACATGAGGTTGCTTTGGCAGACAGAGTGAAGGAAAATCCAAAGAGCTTCTATAGGTATGTTAGGAGCAAAAGGATAGTGAGGGATAAAATTGGTCCTCTTGAAGACCAAAGTGGTAGACTGTGTATGGAACCAAAAGAGATGGGGGAGATACTAAATGGTTTTTTTGCATCCGTATTTACTGAGGAAACGGGCATGGAGTCTACGGAAATAGGGCAAACAGGTAGGGAGGTCATGGAACCTTTACAGATCAAAGGGGAGGAAGTGCTCGCTGTCTTGAGGCAAATCAGAGTGGATAAATCCCCAGGACCGGACAGGGTATTCCCACGGACCTTGAGGGAAGCTAGTGTTGAACTTGCAGGGGCCCTGGCAGACATATTTAAAATGTCAGTATTCACGGGGGAGGTGCCGGATGATTGGAGGGTGGCTCATGTTGTTCCGTTGTTTAAAAAAGGTTCCAAAAGAAATCCGGGAAATTATAGGCCAGTAAGTTTGACGTCGGTGGTGGGCAAGTTATTGGAAGGTGTGATAAGGGATAGGATCTACAAATATTTGGATAGACAGGGACTTATTAGGGAGAGTCATCATGGCTTTGTGCATGGTAGGACATGTTTGACCAATCTATTAGAGTTTTTCGAGGAGGTTACCAGGAAAGTGGATGAAGGGAAGGCGGTGGATGTTGTCTACCTGGATTTCAGCAAGGCCTTTGACAAGGTCCCTCATGGGAGGTTAGTTAGGAAGGTTCAGTTGCTAGGTATACATGGGGAGGTAGTAAATTGGATTAGACACTGGCTCAATGGAAGAAGCCAGAGAGTGGTTGTGGAGGATTGCTTCTCTGAGTGGAGGCCTGTGACTAGTAGTGTGCCGCAGGGATCGGTGTTGGGTCCATTGTTGTTTGTCATCTATATCAATGATCTGGATGATAATGTGGTCAATTGGATCAGCAAGTTTGCTGATGATACAAAGATTGGAGGTGTAGTGGACAGTGAGGAAGGTTTTCAAAGCTTGCAGAGGGATTTGGACTAACTAGAAAAATGGTCTGAAAAATGGCAAATGGAATTTAACGCAGACAAGTGTGAGATATTGCACATTGGAAGGACAAACCAAAGTAGAACGTACAGGGTAAATGGTAGGACTCTGAAGAGTGCAGTTGAACAGAGGGATCTGGGAATACAGGTACAGGATTCCCTAAAAGTGACGTCACAGGTGGATAGGGTCGTAAAGAGTGCCTTTGGTACATTGGCCTTTATAAATCGGAGTATCGAGTATAAAAGTTGGAGTGTTATGGTAAGGTTATATAAGGCATTGGTGAGGCCGAATTTGGAGTATTGTGTACAGTTTTGGTCACCTAGTTACAGGAAGGATGTAAATAAGGTTGAAAGAGTGCAGAGAAGGTTCACAAGGATGTTGCCGGGACTTGAGAAGCTGAGTTACAGAGAGAGATTGAATAGGTTGGGACTTTATTCCCTGGAGCGTAGAAGATTGAGGTGAGATTTGATAAAAGTGTATAAGATTTTGATGGGTATAGATAGAGTGAATGCAAGTAGGCTTTTTCCGCTGAGGCTTGGGGAGGAAAAAAACCAGAGGGCATGGGTTAAGGGTGAAAGGAGAAAAGTTTAAAGGGAATATTAGGGGGGGCTTCTACACGCAGAGAGCGGTGGGAGTGTGGAATGAGCTGCCGGATAAAATGGTAAATGCACTTTTAACATTTATGAAAAACTTGGACGGGTTCATGGATGAGAGGGGTGTGGAGGGATATGGTCCAAGTGCAGGTCAGTGGGACTCGGCAAAAAATGGTTCGGCACAGACAAGAAGGGCCAAAAGGCCTGTTTCTGAGCTGTAATTTCCTATCGTTCTATGGTTCTATCGACACGAATGCCATCATCTCACGTGAGAACACCATCTACCAGGTACACGGTACCTACTCTTGCAACTCGGCCAACGTTGTCTACCTGATACGCTGCAGGAAAGGATGTCCCGAGGCATGGTACATTGGGGAAACCATGCAGACGCTACGACAATGGATGAATGAACACCACTCAACAATCACCAGGCAAGAGTGTTCTCTTCCTGTTGGGGAACACTTCAGCGGTCACGGGCATTCGGCCTCTGATCTTCGGGTAAGCGTTCTCCAAGGCGGCCTTCACGACACACGACAACACAGAGTCGCTGAGCAGGAACTGATAGCCAAGTTCTGCACACATGAGGACGGCCTCAACCGGGATCTTGGGTTCATGTCACACTATCAGTAACCCCCACGACTTGCCTGGGCTTGCAAAATCTCACTAACTGTCCTGGCTGGAGACAATACACTTCTCTTTAACCTGTGCTTAACCCTCTCTCCACTCACATTGTCTGTACCTTTAAGACTTGATTACCTGAAAAGACTCGCATTCCAACCATTATTTTGTAAATTGAGTTTGTGTCTTTATATGCCCTGTTTGTGAACACAACTCCCACTCACCTGATGAAGGAGCAGCGCTCCAAAAGCTAGTGTCTTTTGCTACCAAATAAACTTGTTGGACTTTAACCTGGTGTTGTGAGACTTCTTGACAGAAGAGGTGGTTGTCAAGGGTTGTTTTTCAAACTGGAGGCCTGTGACCAGCGGTGTGCCTCAGGGATCAGTGCTGGGCCCACTGTTATTTGTCATTTATATTAATGATTTGGATGAGAATATAGGGGGCATGGTTAGTAAGTTTGCAGATGACACCAAGATCGGTGGCAAAGTGGACAGTGAAGGAAGTTATGTCCAATTGCAATGGGATTTTGATCAATTGGGCCAATGGGCTGATGAATGCCAGATGGAGTTTAATTTAGACAAATGCGAGGTGATGCATTTTGGTAGATTGAACCAGGGCAGGACTTACTCAGTTAATGGTAGGGCGTTGGGGAGAGTTACAGAACAAAGAAATCTAGGGGTACATGTTCATAACTCCTTGAAAGTGGAGTCACAGGTGGACAGAGTGGTGAAGAAGGCATTCGGCATGCTTGGTTTCATTGGTCAGAACATTGAATACAGGAGTTGGGACGTTTTGTTGAAGTTGTACAAGACATTGGTAAGGCCACACTTGGAATACTGTGTACAGTTCTGGTCACCCTATTATAGAAAGGATATTATTAAACTAGAAAGAGTGCAGAAAAGATTTACTCGGATGCTACCGGGACTTGATGGATTGAGTTATAAGGAGAGGCTGGATAGACTGGGACTTTTTTCTCTGGAGCGGAGGAGGCTGAGGGGTGATCTTATAGAGGTCTATAAAATAATGAGGGGCATAGATCAGCTGGATAGTCAATATCTTTTCTCAAAGGTAGGGGAGTCTAAAACTAGAGGACATAGGTTTAAGGTGAGAGGGGAGAGATACAAAAGTGTCCAGAGGGGCAATTGTTTCACACGGAGGGTGGTGAGTGTCTGGAACAAGCTGCCAGAGGTAGTAGTAGAGGCGGGTACAATTTTGTCTTTCAAAAAGCATTTAGATAGTTACGTGGGTACGATGGGTATAGAGGGATATGGGCCAAATGCGGGCAATTGGGACTAGCTTCGAGGTTTAAAGAAAGGGCAGCATGGACAAGTTGGGCCGAAGGGCCTGTTTCCATGCTGTAAACTTCTATGACCCCTATGAATAAAGAGAAAATCTCGGCGAACAGAAAAGGAGAGGCGGAAAAATCCTCCTGTGGCTGGAAAAGACAAACTGGAAGATCCCCGATCTCGACCAACATTATCCGAATACCGAGTACTGCGCTCACACAATATTATCAGTAAAAGTGGAAGATTGAGTCAGGGAATTCTGAGTTATTTATAGGAAATTAGACTCAGTGGTATAAGCATAAGGAAGCAGTGTCTGCTACCTGAAAATGTGCATAAATTAGTGCATAAATAGCTGCACAATTGGAGGAAAATCCTCAAAGGATATTCCAGTCCCCCCAAAAAGCTCCCCAGCATATTTTATTTCGTATTATTATGGGAAAGAAACTTGCAAGTGGTTAGATCAATGGAATTGCGGAACAAGAGGTGATCCAAAGTTGTAGTTCCCCTTGACAGGAACCTGTGACCTAGACAAAATGGAGCACTGCAGAGGATTTTTGTACACAAGAAAAGGAAGGTTCAAACAGCCTCAGTGGGAGGCTTTCTCTGTTTGGTCTGAAGAAGATTTAAAAAGACAGGACCAGTCAAATATTTCTGGACTCCAAAATACGCATGCAAAACTGAAAAAGGGAGTGCAGGAAAGAGAGGAAAAGGCTCAGATTCTTAAAAACTCCCTTCCGCTGCCGACTGCACCCCATACCCACAAATAGAAAAGGAACCTATAGGTCCAGAACAAGAACCATCTGAGGATTTACTTCGATGGCCCATGCCCCTGTCACCCTACCATAACGAAAGAACCTCTACCCCCAATGTCTCAACAGCAGCCGAGAGCACCACAAGTAATACAAGGCTTCCTTGACAGCCCCCAAGGTAAGAACAATGGGACTCTTATATCCCCTAAGTTACCGTTAAGAAGTAGATTATGGAGAGAAAAATCTGTGCCCCTTAAGACAATTACCCGGTGCAGGAGATTTGGACCAACTGGTGACCGTACATGCCCCATGGACACCAGGAGATCTAATGACCATGATCAAGAACTTCCCTGACATTAGGGAACAACCAGAAGCTTTAGTCTGGAAACTCTGGACTATACAACAATGCTACCACCCCAATTGGGCTAATATCAGTCAACCCTTGGGAGTTGTAGCACAAGAAGAAATCCGAAAATGACTTTACGAGGCCACTCATTAGCCCCTGATGATCCTGGTCAAACTAAAAGAATAGAAGACCAAACAGGTCAGTGACTTGCTGCACTTACCCAGATCTGCCCTGCTAAAAATAAGCAATACTAAATTAAAAGAGGAGAAAGCCCAGCCGATTCCCTCTTTCCCTGTGGTACCAAACCCTGCCACCATTTTAGTCCATGTCCCGGCAACCTCAAAATCGTTGACAGTAGTTGACCATTGTTCAGCCTTTTTCAGCATACACGTCCAGCAACAAGGTCAGTATTTATTTACTTTTACATATAAAGGCCAACAATATAATTGGACAAGAATATACTGAATCCCCATCCTTATTCTCACAAGCCTTGAAAAATGCCCTTGAAGATCTTGAGTTTCCTGCAAACTCTACCCTTATCCAGTATGTAGATGACTTACTTTTGGCATCAGATACAAAGGAAGCAAATGTAATTGCATTGTATCTTCTCTCTAAATTAGCCCAGAATGGACATAAGGTACCCAAGAGTAAATTGCAAAGTGCACCCAGAAGGGACGGTATCTGGGACACAAATTGTCCCGTGACCTCCGACACTTAACTGAGTCACGAATCCAGTCTGTACAATGCATTCCCAAGCCCACTACTGTTCAACAAATGCAGTCTCTATGAGGGATGACAGGATACTGTAGACAGTGGATAACTGGATATGCTCAGTTGATCCACCCTCTGCAGGATTGTACAGCCACATCCGCTGCAGAACCCTTGTAGTGGTTCCCTGAAATGGAACAAGCCTTTCCAGCACTAAAACAGGTCTTGTTATCTGCACTGTTTTTGGTCTACCTAATTATGAAATGCCATTTGTCCTATACTGTCACAAAATTAATGGATATGCCCAAGCTGTATTAGTACAAGGTCACGGAGCAACACAACTCCCATTACCTTATCACAGCACTAGATTAGATCCAGTGGTGAAAGGACTACCAGGATATTTAAAGGCCATAGCAGCAACATTAGTAGTGGAATACACCCCAAATATAGTCCTTGGGAGCCCCCTTATTCTACAGGTTCCCCATGCCGTCCATACTGTCCTCACCAAAAACAAGACACATCACCTGGTTTTAAAAAAAGGGCCTGTTTCCATGCTGTAAACCTCTCTAATGCTCACCTTACTAGATATGAATTGATCCTTTTAGCTGTGGAAAATACTACCATCCAGCGATGTGCCCCCTTGAACCCCACCTCATTGTTATCCACATTCTTAGACCACATGATTGTTCTCAGGTCACTATGTATTCTATAAAAGCTAGAATTGACCGAGAAGAGACACCTTTCCCCAATGTGGAAAGCAACATTTTTGTGGATGGGTCAGCATCACATTCTGACCCAGGGAAATGCAGGTGGGTTACACAATATGTACAGAGGTCATAGAGCGAGGCTCCTTACCGCCCCATTACTCAGCACAAACGGCCGTGTTACATGTGTTATAAAGGGAAGGTTGATCCCCCCCTCCCTCCGAGAACCAACACCAAAATACGCAAAGAGGAGTACCTGGCCCTATAATCTGTAAAAAGTGTGAGAGAAGTGGAGTGACCTGCTCTTCAGCAACTCCTAGTGTTAAATACAAACTAAATCCCAAACACACGCTCTAAAATCAACACGGAACAATTTATTTATCTACCTGACTGTGAGCAAATTAACTAAACTATTAATAAACCAAATAAATCCCTTCTATTAACTACTCCTGAATAAAACAAGATTCTAATGGGACGCTGTTCCAATAAATAGAGTTCCCACTCATTAACAAAATAGAATTTAGTCACTCTCTAAATTACAACCAGGTTTTGTGTCTTCTGGAATATTCTGAGCCTTCTCTGTTGATTCTTCTTTCTTCTTTGGTACCTTTGCGATCGAGATGGTGCTTTCTCTAAGGCATAGATGAAGCTATGAGAGCCAGCGATTCTCTCTCTCGCTAGAGCTGAGTGTTAAACTAAGAGCTGTTACTCTGACAGCTGGCAGTTGCTCTCTCCTTTTGTCCCACTGCCTCCTACCTTTTATACCCGTGAAGACATATCAGTATCCCTACAATAGGATTGATCCGAGGTTGCCAAAACCATCAGATTTAAATTTAATAGGTTCTTGGTATCTCGGTGCTTAATTCAAATTGATTGGCTGAATTCAAATAATTCAAATGCCTGAAAGCCTGTTGTCTTGGTAACACTGCTGCTTGGCCTTTCAATACAAATGTTTCAGTTTGGGCTCTCTGTGTATTTGCATTTTTGTAACTCTC
>NW_027593678.1:0-28505 GCF_964213995.1 Mustelus asterias
GATAGAAAGTAAGATTGAGAGAGAAAGATTGAGAAAGACAGAGCGAAAGATTGAGAGAGAGATTGAGAGAAAGATTGAGAGACAGAAAGATTGAGATAGAAAGACAGAGATTGAGAGAGAGATTGAGAGAGATTGAGAGAGAGAAAGATTGAGAGAGATTGAGAGAGAGAAAGATTGAGAGATAGAAAGATTGAGAGAGAGATTGAGAGAGAGAAAGATTGAGAGACAGAAAGATTGAGACATAGAAAGATTGAGACATAGAAAGATTGAGAGATAGAAAGATTGAGAGATAGAAAGATTGAGAGATAGAAAGACAGAGATTGAGAGAGAGATTGAGAGAGAGAAAGGTTGAAAGAGAGAAAGATGGAGAGGGAGATTGAGAGGAGGCTGCAAACAGAGAGAAAAGCAGGGCTGAGGCGGGAAAGGTGCGGACAGAAAGTGAAGAGGTTCATACTCACCATCGCACATGTTTTCCCTCGGTGATCTCTCCAACTCCTTCCATCCCCTCTCCCATGGTGGGGAGAGAGATCCTTGGCCAGGGGCTTTGTGCTGGGAAAGGGGGGTTAAAATATCAGAGCTGGAACTCCATGCAAGCACACACTGACTCACTCACTCACTCACAAAGACACAGCTTACCTGATACTTACCAACCCACGTGTAGAGAGAGACTGGACAATGCATCGCCAGCCTTTTTATAACCTCACTGAGTCCCACACCTCCCCAATCAATCCTTATCCAACCACAGCTCCTCCACCTCACCTGAACACACCTCCTCCTACCTGGCCCAGTCCAACACCAACCTGTCTCTGAGTGTGTGGGGGGGTGTTTGTGTGTGTGGGTTAGTGAGCACCAGGCAAATGGTTTATCCCAAGGCTCTCCCTCCCCCCCACTCCCAGCTTCACATCACCAGCACTGGGAGCTGAGAGAAGATGGATTTAAATGAACCAGCAGCCCTGCGCTGCCAGAGAGAGAGAGAGGCCAGGTCTGAATGTGGATTGTACAACTTGTTCATCCAGGACTCCATCGGCTACAGGTTTGCACCCTTTGCTGATTCTTGCAAAATTCACTTTTCCTTAAGTTGCCTGAACTGAAACAATATCTTGCAAAGTTCTTTGTTGCTGCGTTTACAAATCCCACTTCTGATTTACAATCTGCCTGTTGTCTGTCCGGGTGTGTGAATGTGTGTGTGTGCCCTGTGCTTAGTGGTTAATGATTCACCAGAGATCAGAGCTGCAATATAAAGCGTTTCAACTTTTTTTAACAGAAGCACTGGCTGGGGGAGGGGAGGGAGAGAATGAGAGTGAAGTTTCTGTCTGTTAAATGCTGTAAATGTGTCTTTAACCAGCAGCTCTGCAGAGAGACAGATGCAGGATTTTAAACTCTCTGGGAGCTGCAGGCAGGAACTCACACACACACACACACACACACACACAGATAGACATCAGCTCCTGTTTCACACCAACAACCAGGCTGGAGTCTATGCAGCTAATTTCCATCCAGAAATGTACTTGATCCATGAAGTCAGTGAGGGTTACATTCCCATGACTTCCCATTCAGTCCAATCCAGTTCAGTTTGTTGGAATGCAGTGTGGGAGCCTCTGAGGGAGTTTGGCTCTGGGGGGGGGGGGGGGGGGGGTTCACTTTTCTCTCATTCAATCTCTCCTGTCTTCCACCCTCTCACAGACCTTCCTTTCGTCCCTGTCCCACCCGCCCCTTTCTCCAAACCTGTTACATTTCTAACTTTCCCCAGTTCACAGGAAAGGTCACGGAGCTGAAATGTTAACTCTGTTTCTCTCTCTCTCTGCACAGATGCTGCCGAACCTGCTGAGTTTAATTCCAGCATTTCCCTGTTTTCTAAGATTTCACAGAATAGTGTTGGTGCAGGAGGCCATTTGGCCCATCGTGTCTGCACCAGCTCTCCAATGTGCTGTTAAATCAGAGATTGGTGTAAAACTGGGATCTGTTCCTGACTGAGAGCAAAACGGCAGCTTTACATTTCCAACCTGAAAATAACTGGCCAATATTGTTCCCAGTTCCTTGCTTGTGGTCTATCCCTAACTGCCCTTGAACTGAGCAGCTTGCTTGCTGGGCCATTCCAGAGTCAACCACATCGTGTGGACCTGGATTCACATGAAAGACTTACAGGGACTACCAGACCTGCTGAGATTTTCCAGCATCCTCTGGTCTTATTCTGGAGTCGGATAAATTCCTTCTCTGAAGGGCATCGGTGAACCAAATGGGTTTTAACGGCAATGGTTTCATGGCCATCACCAGGCCTTTAATGACAGATTTTTATTGAATTGAGATTTCACTATTTGCTGTGGTGTGATTGGAAGCTGGCTGGCTCTGGGCTCCCAGCCCAGTGACAATACCCCCACACCATCAGACTGAGAGCATTTGTGTGATAGTCCCCAGTCTACCACTTTCAGGCCGCTCTCAATATGTTTAAAATAAACCGTTTTAAAATAAATCAATTCAAGTCTAATTAAATACGAGTTGGAGGAATTCACAGGAGCCTGGGGCAGTTTTCTAACACATTACCATCTTTCTATAGATAAGGAATCAAGTATTGTACACAATACTCCAGATGTGGTCTCTCCAATGCCTTGCACAATGGAAACATACTGGAATTTAGAAGAATGAGAGATCACTGACAAGATGATAAAAGGTACGGATAAAGTAGACGTGGAGCGGATGCTTCCTCTTGTGGGGCATTCTAGGACGAGAGGTCACAGTCTTAGGATAAGGGGCAGCAAATTTAAAACAGAGTTGAGGAGAAACTACTTCTCCCAAAGGGTTGTGAATCTGTGGAATTCGCTACCCCAAAGAGCGGAGGATGCTGGGACAGTGAGTAAATTTAAGGAGGGGTTAGACAGATTTTTAATTGGTGATGGGTTGAAGGGTTATGGGGAGAAGGCAGGAAAATGGGGATGAGGAGCATATCAGCCATGATCGAATGACGGAACGGACTCGATGGGCCGAATGGCCTAATTCTGCTCCTATATGAGGAATTTCTGACCCGTCCTATTTAATAATACATTTTCTCGTAATAAATGGTACCATTTTATGACATTTCTAATTAATTGCTGTACCTGTATATTAGCCCCTTTTGATTCATGCCCAAGGACGGCCCAATCCCTCTGTCCCTCAGAATGTTGTGATCTCGCACCATTTAGTTATTAAGTGTATTTTATATTCATCAGGCCAAAATGTACATTTTCACATCCGCCCACATAAACACAATTTGGCGAAGCTTTGCCAATTCACTGAACTATTTATGTCCCTTCATCGTCCCCTTACATCCTCATCACCATTCATTTTCCAATCTATCGTTGTGTCGTCAGCAAACTTAACATCCATATCTGCTCTGTAACATATCACTGTGTAATCTAACAATTAATCCAGTTCCCCTGGATTCCTGCTCTGTGACATATCACTGTGTAATCTAACAATTAATCCAGTTCCCCTGGATTCCTGCTCTGTAACATATCACTGTGTAATCTAACAATTAATCCAGTTCCCCTGGATTCCTGCTCTGTAACATATCACTGTGTAATCCAACAATTAATCCAGTTCCCCTGGATTACTGCTCTGTGACATTTCACTGTGTAATCCAACAATTAATCCAGTTCCCCTGGATTACTGCTCTGTAACATATCACTGTGTAATCTAACAATTAATTCAGTTCCCCTGGATTACTGCTCTGTAACATATCACTGTGTAATCTAACAATGAATCCAGTTCCCCTGGATTCCTGCTCTGTAATATATCACTGTGTAATCCAACAATTAATCCAGTTCCCCTGGATTTCTGCTCTGTAACATATCACTGTGTAATCTATCAATTAAAGCAGTTTTCCTACATTAATGCTCTGTATCACTTCACTGTGTGATCTAACAATTAATCCAGTTCTCCTGATTTATGTTTCCCTGTATCAATGTGTCATGGAACCCACTCCTGATACCGTGATCACACAAACACGGTGAGGGAGCTCCCTCTGGTGGTGATCCGAGGTAAATGGCCTCTGCTTGGGAGATCAGTGAATTCTCAGACTACTGGAGGATCTTTCTTGTTGCAGGATTACGCTGCTGTATTTTTCTTAGGAATAAGAAAAATACGCTCTGTAACATATCACTGTGTAATCCAACAATTACTCCAGTTCTCCTGGATTACTGCTCTGTAACATAATACGTAATACGCTGTAATTCAGTAATACGCTGTATTCAGTGTAATCCGGCAACAAGATCCTCCAGCAATTATAAATTGCCCCTCTGGAACTTTTGTATCTCTCCCCTCTCACCTTAAACCTGTGCCCTCTAGTTTTAGACTCCCCTACCTTTGGGAAAAGATATTGACTATCTCGCTGATCTGTGCCCCTCATTATTTTATAGACCTCTATAACATCACTCCTCAGCCTCCTACGCTCCAGAGAAAAAAGTCCCAGTCTATCCAGCCTCTCCTTATAACTCAATCCATCAAGTCCCGGTCGCATCCTAGTAAATCTTTTCTGAACTCTTTCTAATGTAATAATATCCTTTCTATAATAGGGTGACCAGAACTGTACACAGTATTCCAAGCGTGGCCTCACCAATGTCTTGTCCAACTTCAACAAGACGTCCCAACTCCTGTATTCTATGTTCTGACCAATGAAACCAAGCATGCCGATGCCTTTTTCACCACTCTGTCCACCTGTGACTCCACTTTCAAGGAGCTATGAACCTGTACCCCTAGATCTCTTTGTTCTGTAACTCTCCCCAGCGCCCTACCATTAACTGTGTAAGTCCTGCCCTGGTTCGATCTACCAAAATGCATCACCTCTAAATTAAACTCCATCTGCCATTCGTCAGCGCACTGGTCCAATTGATCAAGATCCCGTTGCAATCAGAGATAACTTTCTTCACTGTCCACTATGCCACCAATCTTGGTGTCATCTGCAAACCATGCCACCTATATTCTCATCCAAATCATTAATATACATGACAAATAACAGTGGACCCAGCACTGATCCCTGAGGCATATCGCTGGCCACAGACCTCCAGTTTTAAAGAAAGCCCTCTACAACCACACTCTAGAACATAGAACATTACAGCGCAGTACAGGCCCTTCGGCCCTCGATGTTGCGCCGACCAGTGGACCCAATCTAAAGCCCATCTAACCTACACTATTCCCATATCATCCTTATGTTTATCCAATGACCATTTAAATGCCCTTAATGTTGGCGAGTCCACTACTGCTGCAGGCAGGGCATTCCACGCCCTTACTACTCTCTGAGTGAAGAACCTACCTCTGACATCTGTCCTATATCTATCACCCCTCAATTTAAAGCAAAGGGCTTTAAATTTAAAGAAAGGGCAGTCTTCGGAGCCCGTGAACCAGTGAATCCTACGGTTGTGCGGAACTGCTGCATGCATCACCCTCCACCCCAGGTCCCCGACGTAATTGGGGGAGATCCCTCCGTAGAGGGACCTCCAGCGGGGACCTCCGCCGCCCGCCGGCAACAAGGCCCGCCAAGGTGTATCCGGGCGACAGGCGAGGAGGCGGTAGTGGAAGGTGTGCAGCAGCAGCCCGCACAGGAAACGCCTCCGCGCGGTAGAAAAAGGCACGGAGGGCATTTCCGCGAGGCGGCTCAGGCTGTGGGGCACCTCACCCAGGGAGGGGGGCTGAGGCTTTGGGCCAATGTGGAATTCCGCCCGAACAGGGGAACGCTTGGGCGGGATCCCACCGCACGCCTGCGCTCTCAAGTTTGCGTGCAGTTTCGGGGCCGAGCACGACCGTCCTAAGGTCTAGGATGGCTTTGGTCGCGCGCCGGACGGTCGTCCCCGCGCGCTCAGCCAGCACGCGGGGACTCATCCAGCCCGCTCCTCCGCCATTGAGCACGTCCCCGATTCTGGTATCCCCGGCGTCCACAGCCCCCCTCTCCGCCAGCCACCTGAAGTTATACGGCTGGAGGAGCGGATTCCTGAGCAGCGGCTCTCGCACAAGAGCGGCTACTCCTGACGGGGGAGAGCTGCGTCGCGAGGCGACCTTGTTCCAGACAGTGAGGAGGTCCTGGTAAAAGACGGGCAACTCCTGCAGGGTGGTCGAAGCACGCCCCAGTTCGATATGCAGGAGCTGCACGTCATAATTGAGGCCGTGCCACTGGCGGAAGAAATACGTCGCCATGGCACACCACTGTGGAGGGGGCTCAACGTAAAGGTACCTCTGCAGGGCCTGGAGGCGGAAGGTCGCTATCTGAGTGCGGAGGCACACCAGACCTTGTCCGCCCTCCTCAAGCGGGAGATACAGGACCGCAGCAGGGACCCAGTGCAGTCGATTGCCCCAGAAGAACCGCACGAGGGTTCTCTGGATATCGGTGACAAAGCCAGGGGGAGGGGTCAAAGGGACCAGCCGGTACCACAGCATGGAGGCGACCAGCTGGTTTATGACGCGAGCTCGCGCCCCGTAGGACAGCACTCGGAGCAGTCCTGTCCAGCGACTCAGGCGGGCGGAGACTTTGGCCTCCAGCTCCCGCCAGTTCGCCGGCCAGGATTCCTCGGCTGGGCAGAGATGGGCCCCCAAGTAGAGGAGGTCGGTCCTGCTCCAGGTGAAAGGCCTGAGCTCCTCCGGGAGGGGGTCCGTCTCCCAAGGACCGACAAGGAGTCCGGAGCACTTGGCCCAGTTGATCCTGGCGGAGGACGCGGCGGAGTACACCGCCTGGCATTCTCGCATCCTCCGCAGGTCAGCCGGGTCCGTGAACATGAGGAGCACGTCGTCGGCGTAAGCTGACAGGACCACCCCTACGTCCGGTCCGCGCAGGACCAAACCTGACAACCTCCTCCGCAAGAGGCGCAGGAATGGCTCCACGCATACGGAATACAGTTGGCCGGACAAGGGGCAGCCCTGCCGTACTCCTCTCCCGAAGCGAAGGGGCGCCGTCAGCGACCCGTTAACCTTAATCAGACACTCTGCGGCAGAGTACAGTCATCGGATCCGGGCGACAAAATGCGTCCCGAACCCGAATGCCCGCAGAGTCCCGAGTAAATACTCGTGCTCCACCCTGTCGAACGCCTTCTCCTGATCTAATGACAAGAAGGCGCCCGACAGACCAGCCCTCTGGGTGTGATGGATTAGGTCCCGGACCAGGTGGAGATTGTCATGTATGCAACGGCCCGGGACCGTGTAGGACTGGTCAGGGTGGATCAAGTGGTCCAGCACGGATCCAAGGCGTGAAGCCATAGCCCTGGCAAAGATTTTATAATCCGTGCTGAGGAGGGAGACCGGGCGCCAGTTCTTGAGCAGGTGGAGATCCCCCTTCTTGGGCAGCAGGGCAATGACGGCCCTGCGCCACGAAAGGGGCATCTCCCCGGTAGCGACGCTCTCCCCCAGGACCCCCGCGTAGTCGCTCCCCAGGACGTCCCAGAACGCCCTGAAGAACTCTACTGTCAGCCCGTCCAGCCCAGGGGCCTTGCCCCGGCTGAGGCCATTTAGGGCGCCGGTCAGCTCGGCCATCGTGGTAGGGGCCTCGGGCCTGCCGACGCCCTCCGGGCTGACCTGCGGCAGGTCCTCCCACAGAAGTCTGCGGGCATCCTCGCTGGACGGATCCGGAGAGAAGAGCGAGGTGTAATACTCCCGGGCAATGGCCCGGATGCCCTCCGGATCCGAGACGGGGGAACCGTCGTCGGCCAGCAGCGTAAGGAGCTGCTGACGGTTAGCCCGCCCTCTTTCCAGCGAGTAGAAGAAGGGGGAGCCGCGGTCCAGGTCCACCTGGAACTGGAGCCGCGACCTCACGTACGCGCCGCGAGACCTGGCAAGCTGCAGGTCCCGCAGCGCGTCCTTCTTCTCCCTGTACTCCGAACGCAGGGCCGGGTCCGCGTCAGGCCGACTGAGACGTGCCTCCAGGTCGAGCACCTCCTTCTCCAACTCCTCGAGCCTGGATTTCCGCCTCTTTGTCGACCCCCTCGCGTACCCCTGACAGAAGGTACGGACGTGAGTCTTGCCCACATCCCACCAGAGCCTCAAGGAGGGGAAGCCTCCCCGCTTCCTTCTCCAGCCGGCCCAGAATCGACGGAACGAGTCCAGGAAGCGCTCGTCCTCCAGCAGCGTGTTGTTAAAGTGCCAGTACGCGGACCCCCGCCGGATGCGAGACGGCGCAAAGTCCGCCCACACCAGGCTGTGGTCCGTGCTCGACACCGACCGCATGGAGACCGAGGACACGCCGGACACGTGCGCCTTCGAAATGTAAAGGCGGTCGAGCCTGGACGCTCCGACTCCAGGCCTCACGAAAGTGAAGGCGCTGGAGCCAGGATGGAGATGTCTCCAGACGTCCACCAAGTCGTGGGACCCGATCAGGTCCCGCAACTTCACCACCGCCGGAGTGCGCAGCCAGGGGCCGGTGCGGTCCCGTGCCTCGAGGAGGCAGTTGAAATCTCCCCCGAGGATAATGCATTCGCCCCCCGCGATGGTGTCGATGTGAGCGGACACTTTCTCGTAGAAAGTCGTTTGCTGCGGTCCAGCGGTCGGGGCGTAGACATTCAGCAAGTGAATGACCACGCCCCCCTCACGGACCGTCAAGTGCAGCAACCGGCCTGGCACCGGCTCCTTGACCCCCAAGATCTCCGGCTTATAACGCGGGGCCAACAAGATAGCCACCCCGCAAGAAGCGAGCGTGAGGTGGCTCATGTAGACCCCCCCTCGCCACTCCAGGAGCCATTGGGCTTCGTCTCCCGGAACGGTGTGGGTTTCCTGCAGGAAACACACCGCATACTTCCCGTCACGGAGGACCGAGAAGTTCTGGAACCTGCGGTGTGGCCCACTGCTGCCGTTGATGTTGAGGCTGGCTATGGTCACCTTCATGTCAGCAGCTTTGTGCCACCGTCACCACTTAACTAGGTGTGTGGGGGGGCGCTGGCGCAATTCTCACCAGTCCACCCCCCACCTTTTCGAGCCTGTGGAGGAACCGCAGTACCCAGCGCCGCTCTATTTTCTCCAGGCCCGCGGAGGCATGCGAGCATGCCTTCACGGACCGGACGAGCTGCGCCAGGTCCGGCCAGCGGCCGAGGGCTAGCCGGATTATGTCGGAGCGACCGGAATGGCTACGGATAAAGACCCTGAGGTCCTTGGAGGGGATGAGGGACGACTCGGTGGGGGGCACGAGGGAGTCCCCCGCCTCACTCTGGGCAGACTCTGAAAGTGTCCCCGTGCCCTCCACCGAGCCGCTGACCTCCTCAGGGCGGTCGCCCCTCGACTCCGAGTCCCCCGCCGCAGGACGTACGGCGGGCGGCACGGAGCCACCAACTAGCCCTAGCCCCTCCCCGATCCCACCCCCAGGATCGGTGGAGGAGGGGTTCCCCCCGGGCTCACCTTTCCCGGATTGCGGGCCCCCGTGCGACGGCGGCCCAGCCGCCCCCCCCGCCCCAGACGCTTGGACACCCCCCAGGTCCGGTGTATCCTTCGGACTGAGGTTGGGGATGTCCAGCGTCCAAGGTCGGGACGGAGAGGACGAGTGGATCGTCTCTTCGCCACCGCCGCACGAGGACATGAACATTGGAGTGTCGCCCCAGTCCCCCGACAGACTGAAGAAGAACTCCGGGTTGTAACCGGCCGGGTGGAACGGAACCGTGGGGGTCCCGCTGCCACCCGGCCCCGGAGACTCCTCGCCGGGGGACTGAGGCAACACATGCTTCGATTTGCAGGGTGCCTTGCCCCCTTTTTTCGCGGGACAAGGCACAAAGACAGGTGGGGGCACGGCAGGAGATGATTCACAAGGGGGGAGGGGCACGCAGACCTCGAACTCTACGGTGCCCGAGGGGCCCCGCCTCTTTTTGTTAACCTGCCCTCGGGCAGGCGAGGCCCCTCGCCCTCCGCCCCTCTTCGCCTTGCCGCACCCCCCCTGCTCTCCCGTCACCTCCCCCCGAGGTGGCGGCGTCGCCAGTTTTGCCGGCTCGGGGTCGCTTACCCCCCCATGCTCGGGCCCATGATCCCGGGCGCCGGACCCAGCACTAGGCCCCGGAGAGCCCACGGGCCCGGCAGATGGTGGTGGTGGTGGGGGGGGGGCGCAGGTGGAGACTGAGGCGGTCCCCGAGCCGGCTGCCGGGGTGGTTGGGGTGTTTTCCCTGGGGGCCGGGGTTCCGGTACCCCCCTTCTTTTTTGTAGGTCCCTTATGGGCCTTTTGGCCGCGCGGGGGCTCCGCTCCCCCCCCGCCGGCAGCTGAGGTGGCAGCTGCTGCCGGCGTGGCCTCCCCTCGCGGGGGGGCAGATGGTACTCGCTTGGGGGGAGAGGGGGCTGCGGTGCCAGCTGCGGCCGCCTTGGGTTGGTGGTCGGCGGCCTTGGAGACGGGGCAGTTTTTCCGCACGTGCCCCGCCTCCTTACAGGCATGGCACCGCACACCGTCCGCGGACCAAAAGACCCGGTACGTGGTCCCCTCGTGGGGGACATTGAAACCTCCCTCCAGTTCCTCCTCCCGGGCCAGGCGGACAAAAACCTGGCGCCGGAAGGAGTATATGTGGCGGAGGGAGGGGTCCCGAAGGCCGAGCGGGATCGGCTGCACCCCGGACCTGACCTCCCCCAGTAGATGGAGGTGGGGGAGGAGGAGCTCACTTGGTAGGAAGGGCGGGACGTTCGATATTACTATCTTGTGGGCGGTGGCCTCCAATGGGCCCACCGCCAGGAACGTCCCGCCCACCGTGAGCCCCTTTTCCAGGGCGAGGCGAACCGCCCGCTCGGCCTTCAGGAAGAATACGGCCCGGCCGTACATCTTAGAGGCCGCGACAATGGCTGAGGGGCCGACAACCCCAGCCATTGCCTTAACGCAGGCCTCGATAGACATGTCGGGGTGGGCGTAGCACTTCACCCCGAGCTGCCGCGTGATTAAAGAGAATGGCGGCAGGGCCTTGGGAGCGGCGGGGGCTCTGGCAGCCGCCACGCCCGCATAGGTGGGCCGAGAAGGCCCTGCCACCGGCGACGCTGGTGATGTCGCCATGGTATCAGGGGAAGTGCTACGCCCACCCCGAGACTGCCCAGATGCACGGCAGGGCGTATGTGGGATGGGGAAGATAAGGCAGGGTGGGGTAGGCGGGGAAGGGTGTAGGTGCTCTCTCCCCGGAGTGAGAGAGGGAGAGAGGAGGTCGGAGCAGTGGGAGGGAGAACGAGGAACAAGGCCGGTGCCCCAGTCAGGAGGGAAAAAGGGGAGGGGGTGCCGGTCCCGGGGGCAGCAGCAGTGGGTCGGGGAATTAGGAAAAGGCCTTCACCCCCCCCACTGCAGATGGAGAAGAGACAGTCTAAACGCCTTCGCCCCCCCCCTTCTCCTCCAGTTACTCCCTGTCCTCTCTTCCTCCCTCCCCCCGGGGAGAGCACACCCTCCAGAGGCCGGATGGCAGGCAAGCAGGCAGTCCAGACGGCAGGCAGTCCAGACGGCAGGCAGGCAGGTAGGTAAGCAGGCCAGACGGCAGGCAGGCAGGTAAGCAGGCCAGACGGCAGGCAGGCAGGTAAGCAGGCCAGACGGCAGGCAGGCAGGTAAGCAGGCCAGACGGCAGGCAGGCAGGTAAGCAGGCCAGACGGCAGGCAGGCAGGTAAGCAGGCCAGACGGCAGGCAGGCAGGTAAGCAGGCCAGACGGCAGGCAGGCAGGTAAGCAGGCCAGACGGCAGGCAGGCAGGTAAGCAGGCCAGACGGCAGGCAGGCAGGTAAGCAGGCCAGACGGCAGGCAGGCAGGTAAGCAGGCCAGACGGCAGGCAGGCAGGCAACAGGCAGGCCGGGCAAGGCAGGCAGCAGCTCACCTCCCTCCTTCCTCCCCGCAGGGAGCGAAAAACAAACAAACCCAACAAAAAAAAAACAAAAACCGGGCGTCTCCGTGAGCAAAAACGAGAGAAGAAAATAAATAAAGGTACTCACAAAAAAAGAAAAGAAAACAAACCCACAGTTTCCGCCCGGCTCCGACCCGGGGCCCCCCGCGTCTCGGGCGAACGTGAACTCACCCCACCCCGGACACAAAGTGCAGGCGCTGCCCCAGAGGAGGCACGTTTCAGGCCGTCTGAAGCTCAATCTTCATTGAGACCTCTTTTTAGGTCAAACCAAGTAAACAAACTCAAATTAAATCAGGACAAAGTAAAAGGGGCAGCTCCCCAAAAAGGAGGGGGAACAGCCCGAACAGAAATCAAAATGCAAAGGAAACTTAAAAACATCAAATTAAAATGTGATTATTAGGGTCAATAATGCACCCCAACCCCTGCGGTGCCCAGCGGGCGCGGAAAGCGTCAACCTCGCCCGTGGACACCGCATACTCCCTCTCCAGGGACACCTGGCCGCGAACGTAGCCGCGGTAGAGGGGAAGACAGTCAGGATGGACGGCCCCCTCGATCGCCCGCTGCCTGGACCGGTAAATGGCGCGTTTCGCCAGGCCCAGGAGCAGGTTCACGAGGAGGTCGCCATCCCGACCCTCCCCTCTCCGCACCGGGTGTCCGTAGATCAGGAGCGTGGGACTGAAGTGCAAACAAAACATCAATAAAAGGTTCTTCAGGAAAACATAAAGGGAGTGCAGCCTAAGACACTCAACATAGACATGGTCCACGGACTCCACAAGGCCACAGAAAGGGCAGTCTTCGGAGCCCGTGAACCAGTGAATCCTACGGTTGTGCGGAACTGCTGCATGCATCACCCTCCACCCCAGGTCCCCGACGTAATTGGGGGAGATCCCTCCGTAGAGGGACCTCCAGCGGGGACCTCCGCCGCCCGGCGGCAACAAGGCCCGCCAAGGTGTATCCGGGCGACAGGCGAGGAGGCGGTAGTGGAGGGTGTGCAGCAGCAGCCCGCACAGGAAACGCCTCCGCGCGGTAGAAAAAGGCACGGAGGGCATTTCCGCGAGGCGGCTCAGGCTGTGGGGCACCTCACCCAGGGGAGGGGGCTGAGGCTTTGGGCCAATGTGGAATTCCGCCCGAACAGGGGAACGCTCGGGCGGGATCCCACCGCACGCCTGCGCCGTCTCAAGTTTGCGTGCAGTTTCGGGGCCGAGCACGACCGTCCTAAGGTCTAGGATGGCTTTGTCCGCGCGCCAGACGAACATCCCCGCGCGCTCAGCCAGCACGCGGGGACTCATCCAGCCCGCCCCTCTCTCATCGAGCACATCCCCGATTCTGGTCACCCCGGCGTCCACAGCCCCCCTCTCCGCCGGTCTGCGCCTTCACAAGACTCTGGACACAATGGGTAAAGAGAGATAGAGAGTGAGAGATGGATTCATATATATACATGATGAGAGAGAGAGAGAGAGATTGCCCCAATACAAACACACTCCCCAACCTCTCTATCCCCCTCCCCAGCAACTATCTGAAGCTAAATTAATGTCACAACATTACTGCCATCTTTTACCCAAAACGTAGCTTCAGACCCTGTCCCTCTATATTTAACCAGCCCGTCTCTGACATCTCCTCCAGTCACACAACCCTGTGAGATGTCTGCACCGCTCTAATTGTGGCATCGTGAGCGTTCCACATGCAACATGACTTGCATCGATAAACTCTCATCTCCAACATTTCAATTGAAATTTCAAAGCTCAATGGCTTTGAAGCCGAATGGTCCAGATTGCCATGGCCTTCAATGTGAACAGGTTGTTTGTGATGTCACTACAGAGGTTGTCTAGGAAACAGGGGGTGAATGTGAGAAGCTGAAGTTTCCACTTGAAGACATTCCCAGTGTCTCTGAGCAGCTGAACTGGGGAAGCCTTTGGGCAGAGAGTGTGCTGCTGCTATTGCCCTTCCTGGCCACCAGGTGTCGCTGTGACGCTCCCGGGGGCTGCTCCTCCCAGTGTCACCTCTTGCCCACTCCGGCCCATGCTCGTTGGCGGGACAGCAGGGGGGTCTGTCGAGGGGGCGGGGCGACCTGTGCGCATGTGCGGGACGGGAATGCTCCCAGAGGTCAGCGCGCGGGACGCCGCCGCATTGATGCCGTCTCCCCTGGCAACGCAAGATGGTCGCCGCCGCCGTCTCCCTTGGCAACGGAATATGGCCGCTGGCCGTCTCCCTTGGCAACGCAAAATGGCCGCCGGCGGTGGGTGTCATTGCGGCGCACGCGCAGTGAGGTCTGTCTGCAGCCATTGTCCAGGTTGCCCCCAGTGGATGGGGTTGGGATTGTGCAGCAGATGGAGCAACAATCCCAGTTTCAATAGGGGGACAGAAGCTGCAATGCTGCCCCCTGTTGGTCACTTCTCCCAGTCTCAGCATTGCAGAGTGTTTAAACAAGAGTGCATTGTCACAGCAGCACCTTGACCTTCAGTTTCAGTTTATTTATTAGTGTCAGAAGTAGGCTTACATTAACACTGCAATGAAGTTACTGTGAGAATCCCCTAGTCGCCACACTCCGGCGCCTGTTCGGGTTACACTGAGGGAGAATTTAGCACGGCCAATGCACCCTAACCAGCACATCTTTCAGACTGTGGGAGGAAACCGGAGCACCCGGAGGAAACCCACGCAGACACGGGGAGGGGACAGCCCGGGGGAAAGCTCCATTCCAACTGTCCCTGGAGTGTCAGATTAACCTGGGTCACTCACGCACCCCCGGCTAAGACTCACCTCCCTCAGACAGTGAGGCCCTCCTGTATCACTCACCTTACTGTAGTCACATACCCTCAGACTCAGCACTGGGCCCTGGGCGTGTTCTTTAAATGCTGCGACCTATCGTGGAGGAAAGAATTGGGAGGATTTTGATTTGATTTGATTTATTATTGTCGCATGTATTGGGATACAGTGAAAAGTATTGTTTCTTGTATGCTGTACAGACAAAACATACCGTTCATAGAGTACATTGGGGAGAAGTAAAAGAGAGGGTGCAGAATGTAGTGTTGCAGTCATAGGTAGGGTGTAGAGAGACATTCCCAAAGCAGCCACAGAAAAGTGACTGGTTATTTTAAACACTGAACCTGAACTATTTGAGCTGATGATTCACTCACATTGTACAGAAATGTTGATCCTGTTTTGATGAGACTGATCAGATTAACATTGTAACATGAAGACAGCCTCCGTACTGAGATTAACCACATTTACAACAATTCCGCAATATCAGATCCATTGCTGTGTGTATTGTGTGAATTCAGCTGTGAAATATCTGGACATTTGGAGCTTCCACTGTTTCTGTCATTTCATCATTTATTAAAGTACGTTGTTCTATCCCTTTTAAATCTAAGTTGTGTCAGTTTACATTTCCCTGCACTGAAACCTCTCCACCAGTTTTGTCCATGTACAAAATATGAATAACTCTTTGCAATGTGATGTTTCCAGCTGCGCTGCTTACAATGCTGTCTAATGTTTTGTGTCATCGGCAAACCAGGATGTGTAGCATTCAGTCACATTAAATGGTCAATAAATATGTCAATACTGTGTATATCTTTCTGTGTGTGTGTGTGTGTGTGTGTGTGTGTGTGTGTGAGCATGCATGTGTGTCAATGTATTTGAATCTCAAATATGTGCAGTTGGAGGCCATTTGACCCATCGAGCCTGCTCCCCCACTCAAACAGATCATGACAAACACACACAAACACACACACACACTCATAGACACACACACACACAGACGCACTCACAGAGATACAGACACACACACACACTCATAGACACACACACATAGACAAAGAGAGAGACACACAGACACACACGCAGAGAGACACAAACACACACTCACAGACACACATGCACAAAGACCCAGAGAGAGACACACACACAGACACAGACACTCACTCACAGACACACGCAGAGAAACACAATCACACACACAGAAACACACATTGAAATAGACACTTACACACACTTAGAAACTGTCTCTCTCTCTCACACACACACACACAGAAATACAAAAACATAAGCGCACCGACACTCTTATTCCTATTTCTGTTTTACTCCTCAATCCCCCAACTAAAAAGTACTGGGATCTGAACTTGAAATGCTGGAACTGATCATGGAGGAACGAGTGGGGCCTAATAGACACTGAGAAGTTAACTTGTGTATGAATCATAGAATGGGGACAGCACAGGAGGCCATTCAGCCCGTCAAGCCTGGATCGACACACTGCAAGAGCAGTTTCACTATTCCCAATCAAAGAACAAAGAACAATACAGCACAGGAACAGGCCCTTCGGCCCTCCAAGCCCGCGCCGCTCCCCGGTCCAGGATTGAATCCTGAATCCAGGATCCCCGCCCAATTTTCCAGCCTATCTACATCCTAATATCCTATCCACCGAGCTGTCCCTCACAGCTACGATTCTTTGTTCATCACAACCTATTAACTCACCCCCACCCCCCCATTCCAGACCATGTGATCTCCAGGGAGAGGCGAAAACCCAGAGTGAAAACCCCAGGGCCAATATGGGGAAAAAAAATCTGGGAAATTCCTCTCCGACCCCCTGAGGCGATCGAAACGAGTCCAGGAGATCACACTGGCCCTGATCAGAAACTGCTTCCCAACCCTAGTCATTTCCACTTCTGCTTTACGAACACCATCTGAATTCCCTGCCCCCGAGACAGGTTCCCAACTATCCGCAGTCTCGCTCTGTACTGGCACCAGCAAGATGATCATAGAATGAAGCCTTGAAACGAGAAACAAAGAACAATTAGCCCGCGCCTCTCCCTGGTCCAAACTAGACCACTCTTTTGTATCCCTCCATTCCCACTCCGTTCATATAGCTGTCTAGATAAGTCTTAAACGTTCCCAGTGTGTCCGCCTCCACCACCTTGTCCGGCAACACATTCCAGGCCCCCACCACCCTCTGTGTAAAATATGTCCTTCTGATATCAGTGTTAAACCTTCCCCCCTTCACCTTGAACCTATGACCCCTTGTGAACGTCACCACCGACCCGGGGAAAAGCTTCCCACCGTTCACCCTATCTATGCCTTTCATAATTTTATACACCTCTATTAAGTCTCCCCTCATCCTCCGTCTTTCCAAGGAGAACAACCCCAGTTTCCCCAATCTCTCCTCATAACCAAGCCCCTCCATACCAGGCAACATCCTGGTAAACCTCCTCTGTACTCTCTCCAAAGCCTCCACGTCCTTCTGGGAGTGTGGCGACCAGAACTGGACGCAGTATTCCAAATCCTCCACCCTCTCCCCGTAACCCTGTCAATATTTTCCCTTCAGCTTCCCATTCAATTTCCTCTTGATGGAATCTTCTCCCACCTCTGACTCAGACAGAACATGATGTGGAGATGCCGGCGTTGGACTGGGGTAAACACAGTAAGAAGTTTAACAACACCAGCTTAAAGTCCAACAGCTTTATTTGGGAGCAAAAGCCACACAAGCTTTCGGAGCTTCAAGCCCCTTCTTCAGGTGAGTGGGAATTCTGTTCACAAACAGGGCATATAAAGACAGGGCAAACAGGGCATATAAAGAGGTTTGAAGACTGAGTGAATCTCTTCCCACACACACAGCAAGTGAACGGCCTCTCTCCAGTGTGGATTCGCCGATGTTTCAGCAGATGGGATGAGGTAATGAATCCCTTCCCACACTGGGAGCAGGTGAATGGCCTCTCCTCAGTGTGAGTTCTCTGGTGTATATATAAGCTGTTTGACTGAGTGAATCCCTTCCCACACTGGGAGCAGGTGAATGGTCTCTCCCTGCTGTGACTGCCCCGATGAATCTCCAGCTGGGGTGGGTAATCAAATCCCTTCCCACAGTCCCCACATTTCCACAGCTTCTCCCTGTTGTGACTGCAATTATGTTCCGAAAGCCTGGATGATTGGTTGAAGTCCTGTCCACACACAGAACACGTGTACAGGTTCTCTCCCCTAAAAATGGTGCTTTTTCCTTCCATGTTCAAAACACAATGATATTCAGGTTACAATAAATTGGCTAACTCCAGCAGGTTTCGATATCATATTTGGTTTCAGTTTCCCAACTGCAAATCCTCCTCTTCTAAAACCCTGGGAAATTGAGTTCGAACAGAAAAAAGGAAGTGAGAGAGAACCCACAAAAACACAAAGGCAGATTGTGAAATTGAGCTGAATGAATCTGATCATTTGTGGGGCCGGCGCGAGGAAAAAGTGACCATGAAAACTACTGGATTGTCACAATAATCTGACAGGTTCGGTAATGTCCTTCAGGAAACAGAACCTGCCACCGGCCTGCGCCTTCACAAGACTCTGGACACAATGGGTAAAGAGAGATAGAGAGTGAGAGATGGATTCATATATATACATGATGAGAGAGAGAGAGAGAGAGATTGCCCCAATACAAACATCACTCCCCAACCTCTCTATCCCCCTCCCCAGCAACTATCTGAAGCTAAATTAATGTCACAACATTACTGCCATCTTTTACCCAAAACGTAGCTTCAGACCCTGTCCCTCTATATTTAACCACCCCGTCTCTGACATCTCCTCCAGTCACACAACCCTGTGAGATGTCTGCACCGCTCTAATTGTGGCATCATGAGCGTTCCACATGCAACATGACTTGCATCGATAAACTCTCATCTCCAACATTTCAATTGAAGTTTCAAAGCTCAATGTCTTTGAAGCCGAATGGTCCAGATTGCCATCCAGATGCGCTCAGCCAGCATGCGGGGACTCATCCAGCCCGCCCCTCCGCCATCGAGCACGTCCCCGATTCTGGTCACCCCGGCGTCCACAGCCCCCCTCTCCGCCAGCCACCTGAAGTTATACGGCTGGAGGAGCGGATTCCTGAGCAGCGGCTCTCGCACGAGAGCCGCTACTCCTGACGGGGGAGAGCTGCGTCACGAGGCGACCTTGTTCCAGACAGTGAGGAGGCCCTGGTAAAAGACGGGCAACTCCTGCAGGGCGGTCGAAGCACGCCCCAGTTCGATATGCAGGAGCTGCACGTCATAATTGAGGCCGTGCCACTGGCGGAAGAAATACGTCGCCATGGCACACCACTGTGGAGGGGGCTCAACGTAAAGGTACCTCTGCAGGGCCTGGAGGCGGAAGGTCGCTATCTGAGTGCGGAGGCACACCAGACCTTGTCCGCCCTCCTCAAGCGGGAGATGCAGAACCGCAGCAGGGACCCAGTGCAGTCGATTGTCCCAGAAGAACCGCACGAGGGTTCTCTGGATATCGGCGACAAAGCCAGGGGGAGGGGTCAAAGGGACCAGCCGGTACCGCAGCATGGAGGCGACCAGCTGGTTTATGATGAGAACTCACCTCTTAACCTTCTTCTCTCTAATGAAAACAGCCTCAAGTCCCTCAGCCTTTGCTCATAAGACCTTCCCACCATACCATGTTCCAGTTGGATTGTATAGTCCCCACCAGTTACACACGACACACACAAAGTCCAGAAGAGACACACGTGTGGAAGATGATGCTGTCGGAGGCAGAGGTGCCTCGAGCTATCCGTGCAGCAACGCAGCTCCAGTGCGCTGAAGGCTGTCCTCCTCGGCAGTAATGACCTGCCACCGGTCTGCGCCTTCACAAGACTCTGGACACAATGGGTAAAGAGAGATAGAGAGTGAGAGATGGATTCATATATATACATGATGAGAGAGAGAGAGAGATTGCCCCAATACAAACATCGCTCCCCAACCTCTCTATCCCCCTCCCCAGCAACTATCTGAAGCTAAATTAATGTCACAACATCACTGCCATCTTTTACCCAAAACTTAGCTTCAGACCCTGTCCCTCTATATTTAACCAGCCCGTCTCTGACATCTCCTCCAGGCACACAACCCTGTGAGATGTCTGCACCGCTCTAATTGTGGCATCATGAGCGTTCCACATGCAACATGACTTGCATCGATAAACTCTCATCTCCAACATTTCAATTGAAATTTCAAAGCTCAATGGCTTTGAAGCCGAATGGTCCAGATTGCCATGGCCTTCAATGTGAACAAGTTGTTTGTGATGTGACTACAGAGGTTGTCTAGGAAACAATGACTGAACACAGGGGGTGAATGTGAGAAGCTGAAGTTTCCACTTGAAGACATTCCCAGTGTCTCTGAGCAGCTGAACTGGGGAAGCCTTTGGGCAGAGACTGTGCTGATGCTATTGCCCTTCCTGGACACCAGGTGTCGCTGTGACGCTGCCGGGGGCTGCTCCTCCCAGTGCCACCTCTTGCCCACTCCGGCCCGGCCCATGCTCGTTGGCGGGACAACAAAGGGGATCTGTCGAGGGGGCGGGGCTGCCTGTGCGCATGTGCAGGACGGGAATGCTCCCAGAGGTCAGCGCGCGGGACGCCGCCGCGTTGATGCCGTCTCCCCTGGCAACGCAAGATGGTCGCCGCCGCCGTCTCCCTTGGCAACGGAATATGGCCGCTGGCCGTCTCCCTTGGCAACGCAAAATGGCCGGCGGCGGTGGGTGTCATTGCTGCGCATGCGCAGTGAGGTCCGTCTGCAGCCATTGTCCAGGTTGCCCCCAGTGGATGGGGTTGGGATTGTGCAGCAGATGGAGCAACAATCCCAGTTTCAATAGGGGGACAGAAGCTGCAATGCTGCCCCCTGTTGGTCACTTCTCCCAGTCTCAGCATTGCAGAGTGTTTAAACAAGAGTGCATTGTCACAGCAGCACCTTGACCTTCAGTTTCAGTTTATTTATTAGTCTCAGAAGTAGGCTTACATTAACACTGCAATGAAGTTACTGTGAGAATCCCCTAGTCGCCCACACTCCGGCGCCTGTTCGGGTTACACTGAGGGAGAATTTAGCATGGCCAATGCACCCTAACCAGCACATCTTTCAGACTGTGGGAGGAAACCGGAGCACCCGGAGGAAACCCACGCAGACACGGGGAGGGGACAGCCCGGGGGAAAGCTCCATTCCAACTGTCCCTGGAGTGTCAGATTAACCTGGGTCACTCACGCACCCCCGGCTAAGACTCACCTCCCTCAGACAGTGAGACCCTCCTGTATCACTCACCTTACTGTAGTCAGATACCCTCAGACTCAGCACTGGGCCCTGGGCGTGTTCTTTAAATGCTGCGACCTATCGTGGAGGAAAGAATTGGGAGGATTTTGATTTGATTTGATTTATTATTGTCGCATGTATTGGGATGCAGTGAAAAGTATTGTTTCTTGTATGCTGTACAGACAAAACATACCGTTCATAGAGTACATTGGGGAGAAGTAAAAGAGAGGGTGCAGAATGTAGTGTTGCAGTCATAGGTAGGGTGTAGAGAGAGATAAATCTAATATGTAGCAGGTCCATTCAAAAGTCTGAGGGCAGCAGGGAAGTTCTTGAGTCGGTTGGTACGTGATCTCAGACTTTGTATCTTTTTCCTGACGGAAGAAGGTGGAAGAGAGAATGTGTGCATGAGGTCCTTAATTGTGCTGGCTGCTTTTCTAAGGCCGCGGGAGGTGTAGACAGAGTTAATGAATGGGAGGCTAGTCTGCGTGATGGACGGGGCTACATTCACAACCTTTTGTAATTTCTTGCAGTCTTGGACAGAGCAGAAACCATACCAAGCCGTGATACAGAAAGGATGCTTTCTATGGTGCATCTGTAGAAGTTGGTGAGAGTCGTAGCTGACATGCCAAATTTCCGTAGCCTCCTGAGAAAGTAGACGTGTTGGTGGGCTTTCTCAATTATAGTGTCGGCATGGGGGGACCAGGACAAGTTGTTGGTGATCTGGACACCTAGAAACTTGAAGTTGAGACCCAAATGACAAGTTGTCATAGTGTCATAGATGTTTACAGCATGGAAACAGGCCCTTTGGCCCAACTTGTCATGCTGCCCTTTTTCTTTTAACCCCTAAGCTGGTCCCAATTCCCCACATTTGGCCCATATCCCTCCACATCTATCTTACCCATGTAACTGTCTAAATGCTTTTTAAAAGATAAATCTGTGTCCGTCTCTACTACTACCTCTGACAGCTTGTTCCAGACGCTCATCACTCTCTGTGTGAAAAGATTGCCCCTCTGGAAACTTTTGTATGTCCCCCCTCTCACCTTAAACCCATGCCCTCGAGTTTGAGACTCCCCTACCTTTGGGAAAAGATATTGACTATCTATTGTGTGTCAACCATAGAATAGCCACAGAATGAAGGAGGCCATTCAGCCCATTCAGCTGCTGTCGACTCTCTGCTAGAGCAATCGAGCCAGCCCCACTGCTCCACCTTGTCCCTGGAGCCCTGCAAATCTTTTCCCATCAGCTTCCCATCCCACTTCCTCCGGAAAGACAGCGAGGAGCAGAGAGGAAAGAGGGACTTGGGGAATGGAAGGTTTCATCTGATGTTCTTGTTGGCAGATGCTCTGTGGCGGATAAAGCTGGCAGCCTCCTCCAGAAAGCAGCACAGAGTGAATGGAAGGGGCAGAATGAGACACGAGAGAGAGAGAGAGGGGTGAAAGCTTTCTGTTTGTCAGCAAAAAGCACAATGGTGGCCCTGTGTCCTTCAGGGAGCGGCCCAGGCCTCGCTCAAAGCCTGCCCTGTCCTCACACTCACTGAGAGACGGCCATTTCTAACATGTTGTCCATGTTTCTGAGCTGACACTGAGACAAACACAACAACAGCAACCACTGTCCGGACAAGTCCTCACGGAGAATGAAATGTCCAAAGCCACTTCAAAGGAAGATTGCGCGGCAGGATTTGTCCCCGAGCTGCAGAGGGAGAGATTTGGATGTATGACCAGAAGCTGGGTCAGTGAGGTTGTGTTTTAGCAATGGAGGTCTAGAGAACAGAAAAGGCCCTTCGGCCCATTGCATCTGTGCCGGTCAAAGACAAATCACCCAACTTGGCTCACGGCCTGGTAAGCCTTGGCATTGCAAATGCATAGCTAAGCACTTCTTAAACGTTCTGAGGGTCTCTGCCTCCACCACCCTTTCAGGCAGAGAGTTCCAGACTCCCACCACCCTCTGGGTGAAAAAGGTTTTCCTCACATCCCCTGTAAACCTCCTGCCCCTTACCCAAAATCTATACCCCCTGGTCATTGATCCCACCACCAAGGGGAAAGCTTTCTCCCCGTCTACTCTATCGATGTCCCTCATAATCTTATCCATCTCCATCATGTTCCCCCTCAGCCTCCTCTGCTCCACGGAAAACAACCCCAGGGTGGAATCTTATCACCGTTCAGGCCGGCAGGATTTTCCCATCCCACTGCAGTGAAAGGAGATTTGGCTGGAAAATTGGGCGGAGAGGTGGCAGATGGAATTTAATCCGGATAAATGCGAAGTGATGCATTTTGGAAGAAATAATGTAGGGAGGAGTTATGCAATAAATGGCAGAGTCATCAGGAGTATAGAAACACAGAGGGACCTAGGTGTGCAAGTCCACAAATCCTTGAAGGTGGCAACACAGGTGGAGAAGGTGGTGAAGAAGGCATATGGTATGCTTGCCTTTATAGGACGGGGTATAGAGTATAAAAGCTGGAGTCTGATGATGCAGCTGTATAGAACGCTGGTTAGGCCGCATTTGGAGTACTGCGTCCAGTTCTGGTCGCCGCACTACCAGAAGGACGTGGAAGCATTGGAGAGAGTGCAGAGAAGGTTTACCAGGATGTTGCCTGGTATGGAGGGTCTTAGCTATGAGGAGAGATTGGGTAGACTGGGGTTGTTCTCCTTGGAAAGACGGAGAATGAGGGGAGATCTAATAGAGGTATACAAGATTATGAAGGGTATAGATAGGGTGAACAGTGGGAAGCTTTTTCCCAGGTCGGAGGTGACGATCACGAGGGGTCACGGGCTCAAGCTGAGAGGGGCGAAGTATAACTCAGACATCAGAGGGACGTTTTTTACACAGAGGGTGGTGGGGGCCTGGAATGCGCTGCCAAGTAGGGTGGTGGAGGCAGGCACGCTGACATCGTTTAAGACTTACCTGGATAGTCACATGAGCAGCCTGGGAATGGAGGGATACAAACGATTGGTCTAGTTGGACCAAGGAGCGGCACAGGCTTGGAGGGCCGAAGGGCCTGTTTCCTGTGCTGTACTGTTCTTTGTTCTTTGTTCTTTGGCTGCTCACCAGATTCTCCGACCTCGCTGAGCGGGAGTGTGGCATCAACAGGTGGCAAGATCACACCCTCAGTCTATAAAATCTCTCTTCAGTTCGAGTGGCGGCACGGTAGCACAGTGGTTCGCACTGCTGCCTCACAGCGCCAGGGACCCGGGTTCAATTCCGGCCTCGGGTTACTGTCTGTGTGGAGTTTGCACATTCTCCCCATGTCTGCGTGGGTTTCCTCCAGGTGCATTGTCCATGCAAAATTGCCGAGGGTCCCACGATGTATAGGTTAGGGGGATTAGCGGGAAAACACGTGGGTTTACGGGGTAAGCCTGGGTAAGAGTCCGTGCAGATTTGATGGGTCGAATGGCCTCATTCTGGACTGTAGGGATTCTATGATTCTATGAACTAAAACTCTCCAGGCCAGGCAACATCCTGGTGAATCTCCTCTGCACCTTTTCCAGTGCTATCACATCCCTCCTGTCCTGTGCAATCCACAACTGCACAATTTATCGATGAGGGGCGGCACAGTGGTTCACACTGCTGCCTCACAGCGCCAGGGACCCGGGTTTGATTCCTGGCTTGGGTCACTGTCAGTGTGGAGTTTGTACATTCTCCCCGTGTCTGCGTGGGTTTCCACCGGGTGCTGTGGTTTCCTCCCACAGTTCGAAAGACGCGCTGGTTAGGTGTATCAGCCATGCTAAATTCTCCCCAAGTTGCCCAAACAGGTGCAAGAGCATGGCGACTATGGATTTTCCACAGTAACTTCATTGCAGTGTTAATGTAACCCTACTTGTGACACTAATAAAAAAACTTTTAAACCTGATACTCAATTCCCCCATGTTGGCCTTGTTCTGTGATCATTAATGCGGATGTTTAGATTATTCAATAGTTCTTTAAGGACAGCAGACACAGGGGAAAAAAAACATGTGACTCTTTACACAACTGATATATTTCAAGGGGATATTGCAGCCAGTTGTATCTGAGTGGCAGTAATCTTCCCTCAGAATCAGACAGATTGTGAGTTCAGCTCAGAGCCTCAAATACTAGGCCCTTAGCATCGATCAGAGACTCCGAACAGAGAAATACAGAAAGAGAGTTTGGCAAAGTCAGATTTAATTTTCCATTCAATATTTATTTAAAAATTCAGAGAATATTTGACAGGAAAATTGATTTTAAAGTTAACAAAAGTGAATCTGACCTTTGAGCTTCACAATGAGATCAGACCCCACCCGCTCTGAGCTGCCCAATATCTGTACAGCTGTACCAGACACCAGAAAGAGAAAACCAGAGCTCAACATCACGGGAAATGAACAATTGTGAATCAGGAACGAGAAAAGTTATTAATTTATACCTGAGATTTAAACTACAGGAAAACTATTAACTACAATTACATTACAACAAAAGTTACCTTCTACATTTCACACTGAAAACTGAACTACCGCCCACAATTGTCTCAGTGACAGATTCAGAATGATAAACTGAGAGAATTTCACTGTTGGAGTCACCGACAGCAGATATTGTATTTGTGTCAATCAGAAAGCTTAATAATCAGCTGAGGGAAATCTACACCGTCCAAAATTCAACCCATCACTTGATCTGTAAAAGAAAGATACAATAAAGAAGCAGATGTTTATGATGCGGGACATTAATGTTAGAGTTTTTAATCAATGAATCATTTAGACATTTTTCAAATCCCTTCTGTCAGTTTGACAATCCACTCTGACACCAGTCACATTTCACACTCTCTGCTCAGTCCTGTGTTGGGGGGGGGTGTTTAGTGTGGGATCAGTGTTTGCTTTTCTCAAACCGCAGTGATATTCCCAACAAGAGCAAGAGGTTTCAGTGTTTAAAAATGTAAAGATTTCAGAACAAAACCAGACAGAGAGTGATGAGGCCTCACACCTTCAATGTAGTGATTCCCCCAATCTTTCCTTTTGTATATTGTTTCCTTCCTCTGTCTGAAGTATTGGAGATGTCGACATCACTGAAACAATACAATCTCTCGGGACAATCACTGTAAACAGCTTCTGGAAACAAAGTTACCACTTTAATCACCCAAAAAGCTGAATGTCCATTCAAACACCTCCCTCCCCATATCCTTGTAAATGCAAAGATAACTCCCATTTCCCCAAAGCAGGAAGATGTGAAATGGAAACATCTTCAGCTTTTTACACACTGCACTTTTCCACGGACCAAAATGTTTCAAAACATTTGCTGAAGTTTTGTTTTAAACTCTTTATCAATGTCCTTCCAGGTTTAGTGTGAAGGTTTGTGTTCCACACTGAGTCCCTCTCAGTCTCCACATGGAGCTTGTGTGTGTGCTGATGCTCCTGTCATTTTGGATGGATACTGTGTGAAGCTGCATTCTCTCCCAGTGAGTTTCTGATGTACTTCACTCTCTCTGCGGCTGGAGCAATGTCCAGCAGGCAGCAGAGGATGGCAGTGTATCACTGTCAGCACAATATAGACAAACAGCCTTCAGCAAGAGAGGCTTTGACCCTTTTTCAAACCAAATCCCCAATTTGATGTTTCCAGCTGCGCTGTTTACAATGCTGCTGAATATTGTGTGTCTTTGGTAAACTGGGATGTGTAGCATTCAGTCACATTAAGTGGTCAATAAATACGTCCACACTGTGTATATCTTTCTGTGTGTGTGTGTCAGCGTGCATGTGTGTCAATGTATTTAAATCTCAAAGGAAAATAGGAGCAGGTGTAGGCCATTTGGCCCATCGATCCTGCGCCAGCATTCAAACAGATCATGGTGCACGTACGCACACAAAACACGCACACACCAACACACACAAAACACGCACACACACAAAGCACGCACACACACAAACACACACAAAACACGCACACACACAAAACACGCACACACACAAAGCACGCACACACACAAAGCACGCACACACACAAAGCACGCACACACACAAAGCATGCACACACAAACACACATAAAACACGCACACACACAAAACACGCACACACACAACAAACACACATAAAACACACACAAATCACACACACAAACACAATAAACACACACACACCATAAAAAAAATTTAGCACTGCTGCCTCACAGTGCCAGGGACTCGGGTTCGGTTCCCACCTTGGGTCACTGTCTGTGCAGAGTTTGCACGTTCTCCCCGTGTCTGCGTGGGTTTCCTCCGGGTGCTCCGGTTTCCTCCCACAGTCTGAAAGACGTTCTGGTTCGGGTGCATTGGCCGTGCTAAATTGTCCCTCCGCGTCAGGGAGACGAGTTCGGCTAAGTGCATGGGGTTACGGGGATAGGGCCTGAGTGGGATTGTGGTCGGTGCAGACTCAATGGGCCAAATGGCCTCCTTCTGCACTGTAGGAGTCTAGGATTCTATGAAAACACACAGAAACAGATATTCTCACCCAGTAACACTCAGACGCACACAGTAATAAACACACACGGAAACATGTCCACGCACACACACAAACACACACACACACACACAAACACACACATGCATGCACACAGACACACACAAACAGACACACACACACAAACACACACAAACATACACACACACACACATGCATGCACACAGACACACACACACAGACACAAACATACACACACACACACACATGCATGCACACAGACACACACACACACACAGACACACACAAACACACACACAGATTCCTATTTTATTTCACACAATCGATTTGCGTCTTGAACATGCTGAATGATTGGGCTTCCACATCCCCCTGGAATAGAAAATTCCAAAGATTCACCACCCTCTGAGTGAAGAAATTCCTCCTCATCTCAGTCTTCAATGGTCTGCCCCTGATTCTGAGATTGTGTCCCCTGGTTCTAGTCTCACCAGCCAGGGGAAACATCCAATCTACATCCACCCTGTCACACCCTGTAAGAATTTTAAGTCTGTTTCAATGGGATCGCCTCTCATTCTTCAAGGGTTCAAGGCCGACTTCCGGACTTGATGGCCATGGAAGGTGTGCTCATAACGGGGCCAAACAGCTGGATTATCAAACAGTAAATCCTGCCGGATCATGTATCAGTAAACTCTGCCCGAAACCTCTCTCAGTTATTACAATCTGGGCCTGGTATCAGTAATCTCTGCTCGAAACCTCTCTCAGTTATTACAATCTGGGCCTTGTATCAGTAAACTCTGCCCTAAACCTCTCTCAGTTATTAATCTGGGTCTTGTATCAGTAATCTCTGCCCGAAACCTCTCTCAATTATTACAATCTGGGCCTTGTATCAGTAAACTCTGCCCGAAACCTCTCTCAGTTATTACAATATGGGCCTTGTATCAGTAAACTCTGCCCGAAACCTCTCTCAGTTATTACAATATGGGCCTTGTATCAGTAAACTCTGCCCGAAACCTCTCTCTGTTATTATAATCTGGGCCTTGTATCAGTAATCTCTGCCCTTCAGCTGATTGGAGAATATCATTGTGAATATTACTGAGTTTGGGATGTAATATTTTCCTGCTGTTGCCAATATGGCTATTTTTAACATAGTTTCTGGGATCCTCCAGTCTCCCCTCAGCAGCTTTCTGGGCAGTGAGAGGTGACACACCGTTCACTCGCAGAGGGAGTTTTTGGTCCTGTCGCTGTCAATGGGATTTCCCATTGAAGTCACCTCACGCTAGCAGGAAACCAGAGGCAGGGGAACGAGAGCAGAG
>NW_027593679.1:0-28497 GCF_964213995.1 Mustelus asterias
TCTCTCTCCCCCTCACTCACTCTCTCTCTCCCCCTCGCTCCCTCTCTCTCTCTCCCCCCTCACTCCTCTCTCTCTCCCCCTCACTCACTCTCTCTCTCTCCCCCCTCACTCCCTCTCTCTCTCCCCCTCACTCACTCTCTCTCTCCCCCTCGCTCCCTCTCTCTCTCTCTCCCCCTCACTCACTCTCTCTCTCCCCCTCACTCACTCTCTCTCTCTCCCCCCTCACTCTCTCTCTCTCTCCCCCTCACTCACTCTCTCTCTCCCCCTCGCTCCCTCTCTCTCTCTCTCCCCCCTCACTCCCTCTCTCTCTCCCCCCTCACTCACTCTCTCTCTCCCCCTCACTCACTCTCTCTCTCTCCCCCCTCACTCCCTCTCTCTCTCCCCCTCACTCACTCTCTCTCTCTCCCCCCTCACTCCCTCTCTCTCTCCCCCCTCACTCCCTCTCTCTCTCCCCCTCACTCACTCTCTCTCCCCCCTCACTCCCTCTCTCTCTCCCCCTCACTCACTCTCTCTCTCCCCCTCGCTCCTCTCTCTCCCTCTCCCCCTCGCTCCCTCTCTCTTTCTCCCCCTCGCTCCCTCTCCCTCTCACAGGGGTGGCATGGTGGCACAGCGGGTTAGCTCTGCTGCCTCACAGCGCCAGGGACCCGGGTTCGATTCCCGGCTCGGGTCACGGTCTGTGTGGAGTCTGCACATTCTCCCCGTGTCTGCGTGGGTTTCCTCCCAGAGTCCAAAGATGTGTAGGTTGGGTGGATTGGCCATGCTAAATTGTCCCTTAGTGTCCAAAGATGTGTAGGTTAGGGGGATTGGCCATGCTAAATTGTCCCTTAGTGTCCAAAGATGTGGAGGTTAGGGGGATTGGCCATGCTAAATTGTCCCTTAGTGTCCCAAAGATGTGTAGGTTAGGGGGATTGGCCATGCTAAATTGTCCCTTAGTGTCCCAAAGATGTGTAGGTTAGGGGGATTGGCCATGCTAAATTGTCCCTTAGTGTCCCAAAGATGTGCAGGTTAGGTGGGATTGGCCATGCTAAATTGTCCCTTAGTGTCCAAAGATGTGCGGGTTAGGGGGATTGGCCGTGCTAAATTGTCCCTTAGTGTCCAAAGATGTGTAGGTTAGGGGGATTGGCCGTGCTAAATTGTCCCTTAGTGTCCAAAGATGTGCGGGTTAGGGGGATTGGCCGTGCTAAATTGTCCCTTAGTGTCCAAAGATGTGTAGGTTAGGGGGATTGGCCGTGCTAAATTGTCCCTTAGTGTCCAAAGATGTGTAGGTTCGGTGGATTGGCCATGCTAAATTGTCCCTTAGTGTCCAAAGATGTGTAGGTTCGGTGGATTGGCCATGCTAAATTGTCCCTTAGTGTGTCTGGGGATTAGCGGGTAAATATGCGGGGTTACGGGGATAGGGTGGGATTGTGGTCGGTGCAGACTCGATGGGACGAATGGCCTCCTTCTGCACTGTAGGGATTCTGTGATTCACTCTCTCTCCCCCCTCACTCTCTCCCCCCCTCACTCTCTCTCCCCCCCTCACTCTCTGTTCCCCCGCCCCTCTCTCTCCCCCCCCTCACTCTCTCTCCCCCTCACTCTCTCCCCCCCTCTCTCTCCCCCTCACTCTCTCCCCCCTCACTCTCTCCCCCCCTCACTCTCTCCCCCCCTCACTCTCTCCCCCCCCTCACTCTCTCCCCCCCCTCACTCTCTCTCCCCCCTCACTCTCTCTCCCCCTCACTCTCTCTCCCCCTCACTCTCTCTCCCCCCTCACTCTCTCTCCCCCCTCACTCTCTCTCCCCCCTCACTCTCTCCCCCCTCACTCTCTCCCCCCCTCACTCTCTCTCCCCCTCACTCTCTCTCCCCCTCACTCTCTCTCCCCTCACTCTCTCTCCCCCGCCCCTCTCTCTCTCTGTTCCAACAAAGAACAATACAGCACAGGAAACAGGCCCTTCGGCCCTCCAAGCCTGTGCCGCTCCTTGGTCCAACTAGACCAATCATTTGTATCCCTCCATTCGCAGGCTGCTCATGTGACTATCCAGGTAAGTCTTAAACGATGTCAGCGTGCCTGCCTCCACCACCCTACTTGGCAGCGCATTCCAGGCCCCCACCACCCTCTGTGTAAAAAACGTCCCTCTGATGTCTGAGTTATACCTCGCCCCTCTCACCCGTGACCCCTCGTGATCGTCACCTCCGACCTGGGAAAAAGCTTCCCACCATTCACCCTATCTATCCCCTTCATAATCTTGTGTACCTCTATTAGATCTCCCCTCATTCTCCGTCTTTCCAGGGAGAACAACCCCAGTTTACCCAATCTCTCCTCATAGCTAAGACCCTCCATACCAGGCAACATCCTGGTAAACCTTCTCTGCACTCTCTCTAACGCCTCCACGTCCTTCTGGTAGTGCGGCGACCAGAACTGGACGCAGTACTCCAAATGTGGCCTAACCAGCGTTCTATACAGCTGCATCATCAGACTCCAGCTTTTATACTCTAAGGCAGGGTGGGGGTGAGGCTGTTCATGCGGAGGGGTAAACGGGTCTGTGGCGTCTCTCTGCGTTAACCCCCTCTCTCTCTCTCTCTCTCCCTCAGGCAAACGGAAAGGCCGCAGTTGGAAAGTACGTCGCCTCTGGACAGGCTGGAGCTGCGGCTGGACAGTCTCTCTTTGTCGCTGGCCATGCTTATTGAGGTGGACACGTCCGAGAGTCCGCCAGCTCCAACATCGAGTCCTCCTCGCATACCACCCCCCGCCCCCCCCCCCCCCGCCACCGCCAGACAGACACGTCCAACTCCCCCCTCGTGATGTCGATACTCCACTCCCAACTCCCCGCGTCGAAACTACACTCCAACCGCCCCCCCCCCAACGATCCCATTTCTCCTGGGGTCAATGTTGTGATGGATGTATCGGAATTGTGAGATGGGGGGGGGGAGGGAATCCATTTCCCCCTCCCTCCCTGCCCCTCTCCCCCACATGTGTTCGAGTTGTTGCCCCGATGTGGCCAGTTTCGCTGTAACGCCTAGACCGACTGGTGATGTGTGTCTGTATCTCCCGCTCCTCGTCGCCAGTGTATCGGTGTTACCCACCCCTCCCCCTCTCCTCTGTTGATCTGTGATGGCTCACTCCCCCCCCCCCCCCCCCGTGGCTGCCCCCACTCCTCACCCTGGCCAATGCGAGTTGTGTCTTCTGTCACTTGCTGTAGATGGTACAGCACTGAATAAAACCAGAGTATATTTAACCCTGTGTGTGTGTCTGCAATTCTCTCAAACTCTCCACTCAGCAACGGCTTCCCGCCACCCCCCCCCCATGCTCTCGACTAGGCCTCCCCCTCCCCGCGGGGCTCGATACGGCTCAGGGATGCGGCAACACCAAGTTGTCAGGAGTTCGAGGGAGAGAAAAATCACAGAAGAGGCGATAGATCGTAAAAACAAGATAACGCAACATGGGGGCAGCGGGAAAATGATGAATGTGTGTACCCCAGGTATAACCACTCTTCCTCCAATACACGGTGCAGCGTTCCCTCAGCACTGAGCCTCCCACAGTGCGGCGCTCCCTCAGCACCGACCCTCCCACAGTGCGGCGCTCCCTCAGCACCGACCCTCCCACAGTGCGGCGCTCCCTCAGCACCGACCCTCCCACAGTGCGGCGCTCCCTCAGCACCGACCCTCCCACAGTGCGGCGCTCCCTCAGCACCGACCCTCCCACAGTGCGGCGCTCCCTCAGCACCGACCCTCCCACAGTGCGGCGCTCCCTCAGCACCGACCCTCCCACAGTGCGGCGCTCCCTCAGCACCGACCCTCCCACAGTGCGGCGCTCCCTCAGCACCGACCCTCCAACAGTGCGGCGCTCCCTCAGCACCGACCCTCCCACAGTGCGGCGCTCCCTCAGCACCGACCCTCCCACAGTGCGGCGCTCCCTCAGCACCGACCCTCCAACAGTGCGGCGCTCCCTCAGCACCGACCCTCCCACAGTGCGGCGCTCCCTCAGCACCGACCCTCCCACAGTGTGGCGCTCCCTCAGCACTGACCCTCCCACAGTGCGGCGCTCCCTCAGCAACTCCCACAGAGCAGCGCTCCCTCAGCACTGACCCTCCCACAGTGCGGCGCTCCCTCAGCAACTCCCACAGTGCGGCGCTCCCTCAGCAACTCCCACAGTGCGGCGCTCCCTCAGCACCGACCCTCCCACAGTGCGGCGCTCCCTCAGCACTGACCCTCCCACAGTGCGGCGCTCCCTCAGCACCGACCCTCCCACAGTGCGGCGCTCCCTCAGCACCGACCCTCACACAGTGCGGCGCTCCCTCAGCACCGACCCTCCCACAGTGCGGCGCTCCCTCAGCACCGACCCTCCCACAGTGCGGCGCTCCCTCAGCACCGACCCTCCCACAGTGTGGCGCTCCCTCAGCACTGACCCTCCCACAGTGCGGCGCTCCCTCAGCAACTCCCACAGAGCAGCGCTCCCTCAGCACTGACCCTCCCACAGTGCGGCGCTCCCTCAGCAACTCCCACAGTGCGGCGCTCCCTCAGCACCGACCCTCCCACAGTGCGGCGCTCCCTCAGCACTGACCCTCCCACAGTGCGGCGCTCCCTCAGCACTGACCCTCCCACAGTGCGGCACTCCCTCAGCACTGACCCTCCCACAGTGCGGCGCTCCCCCAGCACTGACCCTCCCACAGTGTGGCGCTCCCTCAGCACTGATCCTCCCACAGTGCGGCACTCCCTCAGCACTGACCCTCCTACAGTGCGGCGCTCCCTCAGCACCGACCCTCCCACAGTGCGGCGCTCCCTCAGCACTGACCCTCCCACAGTGCGGCGCTCCCTCAGCACTGACCCTCCCACAGTGCGGCACTCCCTCAGCACTGACCCTCCCACAGTGCGGCGCTCCCCCAGCACTGACCCTCCCACAGTGTGGCGCTCCCTCAGCACTGACCCTCCCACAGTGCGGCGCTCCCTCAGCACCGACCCTCCCACAGTGCGGCGCTCCCTCAGCACCGACCCTCACACAGTGCGGCGCTCCCTCAGCACCGACCCTCCCACAGTGCGGCGCTCCCTCAGCACCGACCCTCCCACAGTGCGGCGCTCCCTCAGCACCGACCCTCCCACAGTGTGGCGCTCCCTCAGCACTGACCCTCCCACAGTGCGGCGCTCCCTCAGCAACTCCCACAGAGCAGCGCTCCCTCAGCACTGACCCTCCCACAGTGCGGCGCTCCCTCAGCAACTCCCACAGTGCGGCGCTCCCTCAGCACCGACCCTCCCACAGTGCGGCGCTCCCTCAGCACTGACCCTCCCACAGTGCGGCGCTCCCTCAGCACTGACCCTCCCACAGTGCGGCACTCCCTCAGCACTGACCCTCCCACAGTGCGGCGCTCCCCCAGCACTGACCCTCCCACAGTGTGGCGCTCCCTCAGCACTGATCCTCCCACAGTGCGGCACTCCCTCAGCACTGACCCTCCTACAGTGCGGCGCTCCCTCAGCACCGACCCTCCCACAGTGCGGCGCTCCCTCAGCACTGACCCTCCCACAGTGCGGCGCTCCCTCAGCACTGACCCTCCCACAGTGCGGCACTCCCTCAGCACTGACCCTCCCACAGTGCGGCGCTCCCCCAGCACTGACCCTCCCACAGTGTGGCGCTCCCTCAGCACTGATCCTCCCACAGTGCGGCACTCCCTCAGCACTGACCCTCCTACAGTGCGGCGCTCCCTCAGCACCGACCCTCCCACAGTGCGGCACTCCCTCAGCAACTCCCACAGAGCGGCGCTCCCTCAGCACTGATCCTCCCACAGTGCGGCGCTCCCCCAGCACTGACCCTCCCACAGTGCGGCGCTCCCTCAGCGCCGACCCTCCCACAGTGCGGCGCTCCCTCAGCAACTCCCACAGTGCGGCGCTCCCTCAGCACTGACCCTCCCACAGTGCGGCGCTCCCTCAGCACTGACCCTCCCACAGTGCGGCGCTCCCTCAGCACGGACCCTCCCACAGTGCGGCGCTCCCTCAGCACCGACCCTCCCACAGTGCGGCGCTCCCTCAGCACTGACCCTCCCAAAGTGCGGCGCTCCCTCAGCACTGACCCTCCCACAGTGTGGCGCTCCCTCAGCACCGACCCTCCCACAGTGCGGCGCTCCCTCAGCACTGACCCTCCCACAGTGCGGCGCTCCCTCAGCACCGACCCTCCCACAGTGCGGCGCTCCCTCAGAACTGACCCTCCCACAGTGCGGCGCTCCCTCAGCGCCGACCCTCCCACAGTGCGGCGCTCCCTCAGCACCGACCCTCCCACAGTGCGGCGCTCCCTCAGCGCCGACCCTCCCCCATTCAGCTTTGCCAAGTGGAGATTCTCGATACCTGCTGTTACTTAACCTACTGGCACCCTAGTCATATCTGATTGCAGAAGGAAGCCATTCAGCCCATCCTCTTCCCTACTAGCTTTCGAAAGTCCGATCTATATGCCGCTTTAGACCTGGTTCAATCTCAGAGAACGTCGGCACCTCAGTGGTTACCCGTTACTCTTTGGAGGGGAATGAACTCTCTCCCTCTCAGGCCATGTTCCCTCACCCTCTGTCTCTATCTGGGACGGCAACATTTTAAGATGCTTGTGGGGGGCACAGACTCGCCCCCTGTGGGAAGGTGATGTCCCAGGATTTGTTCCCGCTTGGGAATAGGTGGACGTATTAGTGAGGGGCAACGTGGTTTCGTGAAGGGGAGGTCGTGTCTCACTAACTCATCGAGTTCTCATCGAGTTTTTCGAGGCAGTGACGAAGATGATCGATGAGGGTAGGGCAGTGGATGTTGTCTACATGGACTTCAGTCAGGCCTTTGATAAGGTCCCTCATGGCAGACTGGTGCAGAAGGTGAAGTCGCACGGGATCAGAGGTGAGCTGTCAAGGTGGAGACAAAACTGGCTCGGTCAAAGAAGACAGAGGGTAGCAGTGGAAGGGTGTGTTTCTGAATGGAGGGCTGTGACAAGTGGTGTTCCTCAGGGATCAGTGCTGGGACCTTTGCTGTTTGTAATATATACAAATGATTTGGAGGAAAATGTAACTGGATTGATTAGTAAGCTTGCGGACGACACAAAGGTTGGTGGATTTGCGGATCGCGATGAGGACCATCAGAGGTTACAGCAGGATATAGATCAGTTGGAGACTTGGGCGGAGAGATGGCAGATGGAGTTTAATCCGGACAAATGTGAGGTAATGCATTTTGGAAGGTCTAATACAGATAGGAAATATACAGTAAATGGCAGAACCCTTAAGAGTATCGATAGGCAGAGGGATCTGGGTGTACAGGTACACAGGTCACTGAAAGTGGCAACACAGGTGGAGAAGGTAGTCAAGAAGGCATACGGCATGCTTGCCTTCATCGGCCGGGGTATTGAGTTTAAATATTGGCAAGTCATGTTGCTGCTTTATAGAACCTTAGTTACTTGGAATATAGTGTTCAATTCTGGTCGCCACACTACCAGAAGGATGTGGATGCTTTGGAGAGGGTACAGAAAAGATTTACCAGGATGTTGCCTGGTCTGGAGGGCATTAGCTATGAGGAGAGGTTGGAGAAACTTGGTTTGTTCTCACTGGAGGTTGAGGGGAGACCTGATAGAAGTCTACAAGATTATGAGGGACAGAGTGGATAGTCAGAAGCTTTTTCCCCCAGGGTGGAAGAGTCAATTACTAGGAGGCACAGGTTTAAGGTGCGAGGGGCAAGGTTTAAAGGGGATGTACGAGGCAGATATTTTACACAGAGGGTGGTGGGTGCCTGGAACTCGCTGCCGGGGGAGGGAGTGGAAGCGGATACGATAGTGAGTTTTAAGGGGCGTCTTGACAAGTATGGGAATAGAGGGATATGGTCCCCGGAAGGGGAGGGGGTTTTAGTTCAGTCGGGGGCAGCATGGTCGGTGCAGGCTTGGAGGGCCGAAGGGCCCGTTCCTGTGCTGTAATTTTCTTTGTTCTTTGGTATTATCGCTAGACTATTAATCCAGAAAGTCAGCTAATGTTCTGGGTTCGAATCCCGCCACGGCAGATGGTGGAATTTGAATTCAATAAAAAATATCTGGAATTAAGAATCCACTGATGACCCATTGTCGATTGTGGGAAATACCCATCTGGTTCACTAATGTCCCTTTAGGGAAGGAAATCTGCCGTCCTTACCCGGTCTGGCCTATATGTGGGTGGTGAGCACTGCTGCCTCACAGCGCCAGGGGCCCAGGTTCAATTCCTGGCTTGGGTCATTGTATGTGTGGAGTTTGCACATTCTCCCCGTGTCTGCGTGGGTTTCCTCCGGGTGCTCCGGTTTCCTCCCACACTCCAAAGATGTGTAGGTTAGGGTGGATTGGCCGTGCTAAATTGTCCCTTAGTGTTCAAAGATGTGTTGGTTAGGGGGATTGGCCATGTTAAATTGCCCCTTAGTGTTCAAAGATGTGTAGGTTAGGTGGATTGGCCATGCTAAATTGTCCCTTAGTGTCCAAAGACGTGCAGGTTGGGTGGATTGGCCATGCTAAATTGTCCCTTAGTGTCCAAAGATGTGCAGGTTGGGTGGATTGGCCATGCTAAATTGTCCCTTAGTGTCCAAAGATGTGTAGGTTAGGTGGATTGGCCATGGTAAATTGTCCCTTAGTGTCCAAAGATGTGTAGGTTGGGTGGATTGGCCATGCTAAATTGCCCCTCAGTGTCCAAAGATGTGTAGGTTGGGTGGATTGGCCATGCTAAATTGTCCCTTAGTGTCCAAAGATGTGTAGGTTAGGTGGATTGGCCATGGTAAATTGTCCCTTAGTGTCCAAAGATGTGTAGGTTAGGTGGATTGGCCATGCTAAATTGTCCCTTAGTGTCCAAAGATGTGCAGTTTGGGTGGATTGGCCATGCTAAATTGTCCCTCACTATCCAAGGATGTGTAGGTTAGGGGGATTGGCCATGCTAAATTGCCCCTCACTATCCAAGGATGTGTAGGTTAGGGGGATTGGCCATGCTAAATTATCCCTTAGTGTCCAAAGATGTGCAGGTTGGGGGGATTGGCCATGCTAAATTGTCCCTTAGTGTCCAAAGATGTGTAGGTTGGGTGGATTGGCCATGCTAAGTTGCCCCTCAGTGTCCAAAGATGTGTAGGTTGGGTGGATTGGCCATGCTAAATTGCCCCTTAGTGTCCAAAGATGTGTAGGTTAGGTGGATTGGCCATGCTAAATTGTCCCTTAGTGTCCAAAGATGTGCAGGTTGGGTGGATTGGCCATGCTAAATTGTCCCTTAGTGTCCAAAGATGTGTAGGTTAGGTGGATTGGCCATGCTAAATTGTCCCTTAGTGTCCAAAGATGTGCGGGTTAGGTGGACTGGCCATGTTAAATTGTCCCTTAGTGTCCAAAGATGTGCAGGTTGGGTGGATTGGCCATGGTAAATTGTCCCCTTAGTGTCCAAAGATGTGCAGGTTGGGTGGATTGGCCATGCTAAATTGCCCCTTAGTGTCCAGAGATGTAAAGTTGGGGGGAATTAGCGGGGTAAGTACGCGGGTTTACGGGAATAGCGAGCGTGTGGGATGCTCTGTCGGCCATGCCTCGATGGGCCGAATGGCTCCTTTCCGCACTGCAGGGACCCGATCATTCTTGCAATTGTCATATCCCGGGGAGCCCAAGGAAGAGAAGTTTGAGGGCAACACAGGAGTTAAAGAGAGCACATTAAATCGTAAAGGCAGTTGTCAGTAATCCGAGTACCGGACGGATCAGGCAGAAGCAAGCCAGAGAGCGAGGGAAGTCCAGATGAAACTGCATTTACTTCAAGGCAAGAGGCCTGACGGGCGAGGCATATAAACTCTGGGCACGGAGGGATACGTGGGGCTGGGATATTATAGCAATGACTGAAACATGGTTAAGGGAGGGACAGGACTGGCACTCAATGTTCCAGGGTACAGATGCTACGGGAAAGATAGAACAGGGGGTAGGAGAGGAGGGGGCGTTGGACTTTTGATTCGGGAAAACATTGTTCTGATTTGATTTGTCACATGTATTGGGATCCAGTGAAAAGTATTGTTTCTTGCGCGCTGTACAGACGAAGCATACCGTTCATAGAGAAGGAAAGGAGAGGGTGTAGAACGTAGCGTTACGGTCACAGCTAGGGGTGTAGATCAACTTAATGCGAGGTAGGTCCATTCAAAAGCAGCAGGGAAGAAGCTGTTCTTGAGTCGGTCGGTACGTGACCTCAGACTTTTGTATCTTTTTCCCCGACGGGAGAAGGTGGAAGAGAGAATGTCCGGGGTGTGTGGGGGGGTCCTTAATTATGCCGGCTGCTTTTCCCGATGTGGAGATGCCGGCGTTGGACTGGGGTAAACGCAGTTAGAAGTGTCCGCAGCAAACTACCCAGCCTTCAGGAGAACAGTGACCACGACACCACACAACCCTGCCACAGCAACCTCTGCAAGACGGATCATCGACACAGGTGCCATCATCTCACGTGAGAACACCATCCACCAGGTACACGGTGCCTACTCTTGCAACTCGGCCAACGTTGTCTACCTGATACGCTGCAGGAAAGGATGTCCCGAGGCATGGTACATTGGGGAGACCATGCAGACGCTACGACAACGGATGAATGAACACCGCTCGACAATCACCAGGCAAGAGTGTTCTCTTCCTGTGGGGGAGCACTTCAGCGGTCACGGGCATTCGGCCTCTGATCTTCGGGTAAGTGTTCTCCAAGGCGGCCTTCACGACAACGCAGAGTTGCTGAGCAGAAACTGATAGCCAAGTTCCGCACACATGAGGACGACCTCAACCGGGATCTTGGGTTCATGTCACACTGTCTGTAACCCCCACGACTTGCCTGGGCTTGCAAAATCTCACTAGCTGTCCTGTCTGGAGACAATACACATCTCTTTAACCTGTGCTTAACCCTCTCTCCACTCACATTGTCTGTACCTTTAAGACTTGATTACCTGTAAAGACTCACATTCCAACCATTATTTTGTAAATTGAGTCTGTGTCTTTATATGCCCTGTTTGTGAACAGAATTCCCACTCACCTGAAGAAGGGGCTAGGAGCTCCGAAAGCTTGTGTGGCTTTTGCTACCAAATAAACCTGTTGGACTTTAACCTGGTGTTGTTAAACTTCTTACTGAGCTTTTCCTGAGGCAGCGGGAAGTGTAGACAGAGTCAATGGATGGGAGGCTGGTGATGGATTGGGCTACATTCACGACCCCTTTGTAGTTCCTTGCGGTCTTGGGCAGAGCAGGAGCCCCAGACCAAGCTGTGATACACCCGGAAAGGATGCTTTCTATGGGGCATCTGTAAAAGTTGGTGAGAGTCGTAGCTGACATGCCAAATTTCCTTAGTCTCCTGAGAAAGTAGAGGCGTTGGTGGGACTTTCTTAACTATAGTGTCGGCGTGGGGGGGGGACCAGAACGGGTTGTTGGTGATCTGGACACCTAAAAACTTGAAGCTCTCTCGACTCTTTCTACTTGGTCCCCGTTGATGTAGACAGGGGCATGTTCTCCTTTACGCTTCCTGAAGTCGATGACAATCTCCTTCGTCTTGTTGACATTGAGGGAGAGATTATTGTTGCCACACCAGTTCACCAGATTCTATCTCATTCCTGTACTCTCATGTACATCACGGCCGTACTGAGAGGGGATATATCCGAGGGTTCGGCCACTGAGTCTATATGGGTAGAACTGAGATATAAGAAGGGGGAAATCACTTTGATCGGGTTGTACGATAGGCCCCCAAATAGTCAGCGGGAAATTGAGGAGCAAATATGTAAGGAGATTACAGATAGCTCCAAGAAAAATAGGGCGGTAATAGTCGGAGATTTTAATTTTCCCAACATTGACTGGGACAGCTATAGTATTAGAGGGTTGGATGGGGAGAAATTTGTTGAGTGTATTCAGGAGGAATTTCTCATTCAGTCTGTGGATGGCCCGACTCGAGAGGGGGCAAAACTTGACCTTCTCTTGGGAGATAAGGAAGGGTAGGTGACAGACGTGTTAGTGAGGGATCACTTTGGGACCAGTGACCATAATTTCATTAGTTTTAAGATAGCTATGGAGAATGATAGGCCCAAAAGTTAAAATTCTAAATTGGGGCAAGGCCAATTTTGATGGTATCAGGTAGGAACTTTCAACAGTTAATTGGGGGAGTCTGTGGGAAGGTAAAGGGACGTCTGGTGAGTGGGAGGCTTTCAAAAGTGTGTTAACCGGGATTCAGGGGAAACACATTCCTCTTAGAGTGAAGGGCAAGGCTGGCAGAGGTAGGGAACCCTGGATCACTCGGGATATTGAGGCCTTGGTCAAGAACAAGAAGGAGGCACATGACATGTGTAGGCAGCATGCTCCTGTCTACATCAACAGGGATGAAATAGAAAGGGTCAAAGAACAAAGGACAGAGAACAGTACAGCACAGGAAACAGGCCCTTCAGCCCTCCAAGCCTGTGCCGCTCCTTGGTCCAACTAGACCATTCGTTTGTATCCCTCCATTCCGGTCCAACTAGACCATTCGTTTGTATCCCTCCATTCCCAGACTGCTCATGTGACTATCCAGGTAAGTCTTAAACGATGCCAGCGTGCCTGCCTCCACCACCCTACTTGGCAGCGCATTCCAGGCCCCCACCACCCTCTGTGTAAAAAGCGTCCCTCTGATATCTGAGTTATACTTCGCCCCTCTCAGCTTGAGCCCGTGACCCCTCGTGATCGTCACCTCCGACCTGGGAAAAGCTTCCCACTGTTCACCCTATCTATACCCTTCATAATTGTGTACACCTCTATCAGGTCTCCCCTCATTCTCCGTCTTTCCAGGGAGAACAAGCCCAGTTTACCCAATCTCTCCTCATAGCTAAGCCCCTCCATACCAGGCAACATCCTGGTAAACCTCTGCACTCTCTCTAAAGCCTCCACGTCCTTCTGGTAGTGCGGCGACCAGAACTGGACGCAGTACTCCAAATGTGGCCTAACCAGCGTTCTATACAGCTGCATCATCAGACTCCAGCTTTTATACTCTATACCCCGTCCTATAAAGGCAAGCATACCATATGCCTTCTTCACCACCTTCTCCACCTGTGCTGCCACCTTCAAGGATTTGTGGACTTGCACACCCAGGTCCCTCTGTGTTTCTATACTCCTGATGACTCTGCCATTTATTGTATAACTCCCCCCTACATTAGTTCTTCCAAAAAGGGTCGAGAGCTTCAAGTTTTTAGGTGTCCAGATCACCAACAACCTGTCCTGGTCCCCCCCACGCCGACACTATAGTTAAGAAAGTCCCACCAACGTCCCTACTTTCTCAGAAGACTAAGGAAATTTGGCGTGTCAGCTACGACTCTCACCAACTTTTACAGATGCACCATAGAAGGCATGGGATCAAGTGAATCCCTTGAAGAGTATAGGGGGTGTAGGAGTAGAGTTAAGGGAGAAATCAGGAGGGCAAAAAGGGGACACGAGATTGTTTTGGCAGATAAGGCAAAGGAGAACCCAAAGAGCTTCTACAAATACATAAAGGGCAAAAGAGTAACAAGGGAGAGAGTAGGGCCTCTTAAGGATCAACAAGGTCTTCTATGTGTGGATCCACAAGAGATGGGTGAGATCCTAAATGAATATTTCTCATCAGTATTTACAAATCAAATCCTTTTCCTTCTCCCCTCTATGAACGGTATGCTTTGTCTGTATAGCGCGCAAGAAACAATACTTTTCACTGTATCCCGATACACGTGACTATAATAAATCAAATGAAAGGAGACAATGTTGTGATTCCTTCCCCCAGCCCCCTTGAGTGTGTGGAAAACAAAGTAACCCTTCGAGTTCATCCGACCTTGGGTTTGCTGTGAGGCTATTGGATAAAGCGGAAACCAAAGGGGTGGGAGATACGCTACCTTGTAGAAAGGGGTTGGGGGCAGGAGGGGGAGGGAGGGGGGGGGGAAAAGTAAAGACGACTTTTTGTGTCGGGACATAAATTATGCAAGCTCTCTGGAGAGAGGGGAGGGGTTAATTTGCCCCCCTCTCCGTCTCTCTTTGGGGGGGGGGGCGGGGTGATTTTCCACCCTTCTTGTCAGTAACATGTCCCTATGTGGGGTTAAAGACACCCCCTCTCTTCCTTGGGGGGGAATTCAATGCAATGTTCTCCCTCTCTCTAAGGAGGGGTTTAATTTTCCCCCCTCTCTCTGGGATTCTTGCCCCTCTCTCTCTCCAAGGGGGGAAATTTGCCCCTCTTGCCCTCCAAGGGGGTTAATTTGCCCGCCCTCTCCAAGGGGGATTTATCTGCCCCTCTCTCTCTCTCCAAGAAGGGGTTAATTTACCCTCTCTCTCTCCAAGGAGGGGTTAAATTACCCTCTCTCTCTCTCTCTCCAAGGGGGGTTAATTTGGCTCTCTCTCAGAGGGTTAATCTGCCCCCTCTCTCTCTTTTGGGGGAATTTGCCCCACCCTCTCTTTGGGGGGGAATTTGCCCCACCCTCTCTTTGGGGGGAATTTGCCCCACTCTCTCTTTGGGGGGGAATTTGCCCCACTCTCTCTTTGGGGGGGAATTTGCCCCACTCTCTCTTTGGGGGGGAATTTGCCCCACTCTCTCTTTGGGGGGGAATTTGCCCCACTCTCTCTTTGGGGGGGAATTTGCCCCACTCTCTCTTTGGGGGGGGGAATTTGCCCCACTCTCTCTTTGGGGGGGAATTTGCCCCACTCTCTCTTTGGGGGGGAATTTGCCCCACTCTCTCTTTGGGGGGGAATTTGCCCCACTCTCTCTTTGGGGGGGGGGAATTTGCCCCACTCTCTCTTTGGGGGGGGGGGAATTTGCCCCACTCTCTCTTTGGGGGGGGGGAATTTGCCCCACTCTCTCTTTGGGGGGGAATTTGCCCCATCTCTCTTTGGGGGGGAATTTGCCCCACTCTCTCTTTGGGGTGGGAATTTGCCCCACTTTCTCTTTGGGGGAATTTGCCCCACTTTCTCTTTGGGGGGAATTTGCCCCTCCCTCTCTTTGGGGGTGATGCACTATCAATCGAGTCAAGACTAGTTGTGAGCAAGACAAAAAGGCTTTTATTAGCAAGAACTTGGAGCCATCCCCGCCGGAGATCTGGTCTGTACTGAGGGCAAGGGGGAGGAGCTACGCCTTTACACCCGGACCAGGGGAGGAGACTTGGGCGGAACCGACAGGGATGTGCTATATATACAGGTACGGAGAAATACTAACTACGGTGGTTAACCACGACATGTAACAGAGGTTTACCACATTCACCCCCTGTTTAAAAAAGAGTCCGTCGGGAGTGAGGCAGGGTGAACAATATTTATAACATTTACAGATTTAGTCTATCCGGGGGCTTGAGGTAGGAGATGGCGGCCCCTGCTGGTCACTCGCGGCCGTTGTCGGCCAAGATGGCGGCCCCCGTGGGTCGCCGACGACGTCATCCAAGATGGCGGCCCCGCGCGTCGCACGCGGCCGGGGGCGTCCAAGATGGCGGCCCCCGCGGGTCGCACGCGGCCGGGGGCGTCCAAGATGGCGGCCCTGTGGGTCGCCGACGGCCGATGACGTCATCCAAGATGGCGGCCCCCGCGGCCGAGGGCGTCAAGATGGCGGCCCCCCGCGGGTCGCAGGCGGCGCCCGTGGATTTGGGGACAGACCTACGGCAGGCCTTGGCGTAGTGACCCTTCTTCCCACAGGCGGAGCAGAACGACTCCCTCGCCGGGCAGCGTTGTCGGGGGTGCTTAGCCAGGCCGCAGAAGTAGCATTTCGGGCCTCCAGAGGTTGCTGCAGTGTCGGGTCACCGGAGAGCGTGGGCGGTGTAGGGCTTTGGGTCCTCCCGGTAGCAACGGCCGCGGTGTCCAGGATGCGCCCACGTGGTCAGGCGAGTAGGATTCGAGGTATTGCGAGGTCACTTCTAGGGACACAGCCAGTTGTACCGTTTTCTTTAAGTCCAGTGCACCCTGTTCCAGCAGCCGTTGCCGGATATAAGTAGTCCAGATGCCGTGACAGAGGCATCCCGGATTAAGGGCGTCTGTATTTGAGGCTCCAGCAGCTTGCGGGTCAGATCCAGCCTTTCGGGTTTCAGTAACTGCTCCATTCTTCAAAAAAACTTGCTTATAAGAACATAAGAAATAGGAGCAGGAGTAGGCCATCTGGCCCCTCGAGCCTGCCCCGCCATTCAATAAGATCATGGCTGATCTGAAGTGGGTCAGTTCCACTTACCCGCCTGATCCCCATAACCTTAATTCCCTTACCGATCAGGAATCCATCCATCCGCGCTTTAAACATACTCAGCGAGGTAGCCTCCACCACCTCAGTGGGCAGAGAATTCCAGAGATTCACCACTCTTTGGGAGAAGAAGTTCCTCCTCAACTCTGTCCTAAACCGACCCCCCTTTATTTTGAGGCTGTGTCCTCTAGTTTTAACTTCCTTACTAAGTGGAAAGAATCTCTCCGCCTCCACCCTATCCAGCCCCGCATTATCTTATAAGTCTCCATAAGATCCCCCTCATCCTTCTAAACTCCAACGAGTACAAACCCAATCTCCTCAGCCCTCCTCATAATCCAACCCTCATCTCCGTTATCAACCTGGTGAACCTTCTCTGCACTCCCTCCAATGCCAATATATCCTTCACGAGGTAACCTCCACCACTTCAGTGGGCAGAGAATTCCAGAGATTCACCACCCTCGGAGAGAAGAAGTTCCCCCTCAACTCTGTCCTAAACTGACCCCCCCTTTATTTGAGGCTGTGCCTCTAGTTCTAGTTTCCTTTCTAAGTGGAAAGAATCTCTACCCTATCCAGCCCCTTCATTATCTTATAGGTCTCTATAAGATCCCCCCTCAGCCTTCTAAATTCCAACAAATACAAACCCAATCTGCTCAGTCTCTCCTCATAATCAACACCCTCATAGAACATAGAACATAGAACATTACAGCGCAGAACAGGCCCTTCGGCCCACGATGTTGCACCGACCAGTTAAAAAAAAAACTGTGACCCTCCAACCTAAACCAATTTCTTTTCGTCATGAACCTATCTACGGATCTCTTAAACGCCCCAAACTAGGCGCATTTACAACTGATGCTGGCAGGGCATTCCAATCCCTCACCACCCTCTGGGGTGGGTATCGACCTGGTGAACCTTCTCTGCACTCCCTCCAAGGCCAATATCTCCTTCCGCAAATAAGGGGACCAATACAGCACACAGCATTCCAGCTGCGGCCTCACCAATGCCCTGTACAGATGCAGCAAGACATCTCTGCTTTTATATTCTATCCCCTTGCGATATAGAAATCATAGAAATCATAGAAACCCTACAGTGCAGAAGGAGGCCATTCGGCCCATCGAGTCTGCACCGACCACAATCCCTCCCAGGCACCACCCCCACATATTTACCCGCTAATCCCTCTAACCTACGCATCCCAGGACTCTAAGGGGCAATTTTTAACCTGGCCAATCAACCTAACCCGCACATCTTTGGCCAACATCCCATTTGCCTTCTGATCACCTGTTGCACCTGCAGACTGGGTTTTTGCGTCTCATGCACAAGGACCCCCAGGTCCCTCTGCACAGTAGCATGTTGTAATTTTTTTCCATTTAGATAATAATCCAATTTGCTATTATTCCTTCCAAAGTGAATAACCTCGCACTCGTTACGTTATACTCCATCTGCCAGATCCTCGCCCACTCACTCAGCCTGTCCAAATCTCCTGCAGACGTTCCGCACGATTCACCTTTCCACTTATCTTTGTGTCGTCTGCAAACTTTGTTACCCTACGCTCCGTCCCTCCTCCAGATCGTCTATATAGAATTGATGCACGTCAATCGAGGTCGAGACTAGTTGAGAGCAAGACAAATAGGCTTTATTCGCAAGAGCTTGGAGCCATCCCCGCCGGAGATCTGGTCTGTACTGGAGGGCAAGGGGAGGAGCCACCGCCTTCATACCCGGACCCAGGGGGAGGAGACTTGGGCGGAACCGACAGGGATGTGCTATATATACAGGTGCGGAGAAATACTAACTACGGTGGTCAACCACGACAAATAACAGTGGTTGACCACAGGGGGGGAATTTGCCCCTCTGTCTCCCCCAACCTTGTTGCCCAATCCCTCCCATGCTTTTGCCCCTATCAAAGATGGCGCCCCACCCTCCTCTGGGCCCGAAGGAAAATGGCGCCCCTCTGGTTCTCATGCTGCCCCTAAGAAAGATGGCGCTCAGCCCGCCATCCCGTGGCCCATTGTTGCCCCTCACAAAGATGGCGGCGGCCACGCCCCCTCAGCCGTCACCCTCCACGTGACCCAACCACGTCGGAGGGCGGGCAGGGGAGGTGCTCAGGCGCGTTGGCCGCTTCCCCCCCCCCCCCCCCCCCCAACCACACAACACACAGAGGCCACGCGCATGCGCCTCCCTCCTTGCCGGGGGAATGGGCAGCCCGGCGCATGCGCCTCTCTCACCCCTTCCTCCTCCGTCGACGCCGCCGCCATCTTGGGTCGAGGTCCCGCCGGCCGCGGCTGAGCCGCGCCGTTTGTTCAGCTGGACGCGGTGAGCCGGCGCCGCTGGACACGAGAGCAGGGAGGGGAAAAGCCACCAGGTAATCAGCGGAGATGGGCTGGATGTGTCTGTGTGGTGGTGGTGGTGGGGGGGGAGGAAGAGGGGGATCGGCGCCATCGGGCGGCACTGGCGAGGAGGAGGGAGTGGGGTGGACAGGTGTGGCTCGGACGTTTCCGGCTCGAGCGTACTGCGCAAGCGTGCTGGACTCGGGACCGTTCGTCTTTCACCGGCACGGCGCCTCTGCGCAGGCGCCGGGGACTCGGGAGGGCACGGCCTTCACCGGCATGGTGGTCTGCGCAAGCGCGGGGGACTCGGGGTCGGTCGGCTTTTACCGGCAGCGGGGTCCGCGCAGGCGCGGCCGAATCGGATTCGCTCGGCCATTGAGCCGGCAGGGGAGGCTGCGCAGGAGCGGGGGACTCAGGATCGCTCGGACTTCAGCGGCAGGGGAGTCTGCGCAGGCGCGGAGGATTCGGGATCGTTCGGTAACTTCCGGCAAAAGGAACCAGGGACAATTTAGCATGGCCAATCCACCTAACCTACACATCTTTGGACACTAAGGGACAATTTAGCATGGCCAATCCACCTAACCTACACATCTTTGGACACTAAGGGACAATTTAGCATGGCCAATCCCCCTAACCTACACATCTTTGGACACTAAGGGACAATTTAGCATGGCCAATCCCCCCAACCTACACATCTTTGGACACTAAGGGACAATTTAGCATGGCCAATCCCCCCAACCTACACATCTTTGGACACTAAGGGACAATTTAGCATGGCCAATCCACCTAACCTACACATCTTTGGACACTAAGGGACAATTTAGCATGGCCAATCCACCTAACCTGCACATCTTTGGACACTAAGGGACAATTTAGCATGGCCAATCCCCCTAACCCACACATCTTTGGACACTAAGGGACAATTTAGCATGGCCAATCCCCCCAACCTACACATCTTTGGACACTAAGGGACAATTTAGCATGGCCAATCCACCTAACCTGCACATCTTTGGACACTAAGGGACAATTTAGCATGGCCAATCCCCCTAACCCACACATCTTTGGACACTAAGGGACAATTTAGCATGGCCAATCCACCCTAACCTACACATCTTTGGACACTAAGGGGACAATTTAGCATGGCCAATCCACCTAACCTGCACATCTTTGGACACTAAGGGACAATTTAGCATGGCCAATCCCCCTAACCCGCACATCTTTGGACACTGAGGGACAATTTAGCATGGCCAATCCGCCTAACCTGCACATCTTTGGACACTGAGGGACAATTTAGCACGGCCAATCCACCCTAACCTACACATCTTTGGACACTAAGGGGCAATTTAGCATGGCCAATCCCCCTAACCTACACATCTTTGGACACTGAGGGACAATTTAGCATGGCCAATCCCCCTAACCTGCACATCTTTGGACACTGAGGGACAATTTAGCATGGCCAATCCCCCTAACCCGCACATCTTTGGACACTAAGGGACAATTTAGCATGGCCAATCCACCTAACCCGCACATCTTTGGACACTAAGGGACAATTTAGCATGGCCACTCCCCCTAACCCACACATCTTTGGACACTAAGGGACAATTTAGCATGGCCAATCCCCCTAACCTGCACATCTTTGGACACTGAGGGACAATTTAGCATGGCCAATCCCCCTAACCCGCACATCTTTGGACACTAAGGGACAATTTAGCATGGCCAATCCCCCCAACCTACACATCTTTGGACACTAAGGGACAATTTAGCATGGCCAATCCACCTAACCCACACATCTTTGGACACTAAGGGGCAATTTAGCACGGCCAATCCCCCCAACCTACACATCTTTGGACACTAAGGGGCAATTTAGCATGGCCAATCCACCTAACCTACACATCTTTGGACACTAAGGGGCAATTTAGCATGGCCAATCCACCTAACCTACACATCTTTGGACACTAAGGGGACAATTTAGCATGGCCAATCCCCCTAACCCACACATCTTTGGACACTAAGGGGCAATTTAGCATGGCCAATCCACCTAACCTGCACATCTTTGGACACTGAGGGACAATTTAGCACGGCCAATCCACCCTAACCTACACATCTTTGGACACTAAGGGGCAATTTAGCATGGCCAATCCCCCTAACCTACACATCTTTGGACACTGAGGGACAATTTAGCATGGCCAATCCCCCTAACCTACACATCTTTGGACACTGAGGGACAATTTAGCATGGCCAATCCCCCTAACCCGCACATCTTTGGACACTAAGGGACAATTTAGCATGGCCAATCCACCTAACCCGCACATCTTTGGACACTAAGGGACAATTTAGCATGGCCACTCCCCCTAACCCACACATCTTTGGACACTAAGGGACAATTTAGCATGGCCAATCCCCCTAACCTGCACATCTTTGGACACTAAGGGACAATTTAGCATGGCCAATCCCCCCAACCTACACATCTTTGGACACTAAGGGACAATTTAGCATGGCCAATCCACCTAACCTTTGATGTGATTTGATTTATTATTGTCACGTGTATCGGGATACAGTGAAAAGTATTGTTTCTTGCGCGCGATACAGACAAAGCATACCGTTCATAGAGAAGGAAAGGAGAGAGTGCAGAATGTAGTGTTACAGCCATAGCTCGGGCGTAGAGAAAGATCAACTTAATGCAAGGTAGGTCCATTGTGGACCGTGGGGCCGTACGGCAGCACAGTGGGTTAGCGCTGCTGCCTCACAGCGCCAGGGACCCGGGTTCGATTCCCGGCTCGGGTCACTGTCTGTGTGGAGTCTGCACGTTCCCCCCGTGTCTGCGTGGGTTTCCTCCGGGTGCTCCGGTTTCCTCCCGCAGTCCAGAAGACGTTCTGGTTAGGTGGATTGTCCAGAGTAAATTGCCCCCTAGTGTCTCGGGGATTAGCAGGGTAAATAGGTGGGGTTATGGGGATAGGGCCTGGGTGGGGTTGTGGTCGGTGCAGACTCGATGGGCCGAATGGCCTCCTTCTGCACTGTAGTGATTTTGTGACTCAAATGTCTGACGGCAGCAGGGAAGAAGCTGTTCTTGAGTCGGTCGGTACGTGACCTCAGACTTTTGTATCTTTTTCCCCGACGGAAGAAGGTGGAAGAGAGAATGTCCGGGGGTGCGTGGGGGGGGGGGGGTCCTTAATTATGCCGGCTGCTTTTCCCCGAGGCAGCGGGAAGTGTAGACGGAGTCAATGGATGGGAGGCTGGTGATGGGATTGGGCTACATTCACGACCCCTTTTGTAGTTCCTTGCGGTCTTGGGCAGAGCAGGAGCCCCAGACCAAGCTGTGATACATCCGGAAAGGATGCTTTCTATGGGGCATCTGTAAAAGTTGGTGAGAGTCGGAGCGGACATGCCAAATTTCCTTAGTCTCCTGGGAAAGTAGAGGGGTTGATGGGGCTTTCTTAACTATAGTGTCTTAACCAACTGTCTGTCTCTCTCTCTGTGTGATGTGTTGCTGTCTCTCTCTCTGTCTCTCTCTCTCTCTGTCTCTCTCTCTGTCTGTCTCTCTCTCTCTCTGTGTCTCTCTCTCTGTGTCTCTCTCTCTCTCTGTCTCTCTCTCTGTCTCTCTCTCTGTCTCCCTCTCTGTCTCCCTCTCTGTCTCTCTCTCTCTGTCTCTCTCACTCTCTCTGTCTCTCTCTCTCTCTCTCTCTCTCTGTCTCTCTCTCTCTGTCTCTCTCTCTCTGTCTCTCTCTCTCTCTGTCTCTCTCTCTCTCTCTGTCTCTCTCTCTCTCAGATCGCCGCCTGCACCATGACGGAGGTGAGTGATCTGGACCGACAGATTGATCAGCTGAGACAGTGTGAGCTCATCAAGGAGAATGAAGTGAAGGCGCTGTGTGCCAAGGCCAGGTAGCGTATCCCCCCTCCCGCTGCCCGCCTCCCGCTGCCCGCCTCCCGCTGCCCCCCTCCCGCTGCCCCCCTCCCGCTGCCCCCCTCCCGCTGCCCCCCTCCCGCTGCCCCCCTCCCGCTGCCCCCCTCCCGCTGCCCCCCTCCCGCTGCCCCCCTCCCGCTGCCCCCCTCCCGCTGCCCGCCTCCCGCTGCCCGCCTCCCGCTGCCCGCCTCCCGCTGCCCCCCTCCCGCTGCCCCCCTCCCGCTGCCCCCCTCCCGCTGCCCCCCTCCCGCTGCCCCCCTCCCACTGCCCCCCTCCCACTGCCCCCCTCCCACTGCCCCCCTCCCACTGCCCCCCTCCCACTGCCCCCCTCCCACTGCCACCCCCTCCCGCTGCCCTCTCCCCCTGCCGCCCCCTCCCTGCTGCTCCCCCCCTCCCTCTGCCCCCCTCCCTCTGCCCCCCTCCCTCTGCCCCCCTCCCACTGCCCCCCTCCCACTGCCCCCCTCCCACTGCCCCCCTCCCACTGCCCCCCTCCCTCTGCCACCCCGTCCCTCTGCCACCCACTCCCTCTGCCACCCACTCCCACTGCCACCCACACCCTCTGCCACCCACTCCCTCTGCCACCCACTCCCACTGCCACCCAGCCCCTCTGCCACCCCCTCCCACTGCCACCCCCTCCCCGCTGCCACCCAGTCCCTCTGCCCCCCTCCCACTGCCACCCCCTCCCACTGCCACCCCCTCCCTCTGCCACCCAGTCCCTCTGCCACCCAGTCCCTCTGTCCCCACTCTCCCCCCCTCGGTGCCTCCCCCCCCCCCCCCCCCGGCGCTGTGCCCCCCCCCCCCCCCGCTGTGCCCCTCCCCACCCCCTCTCGCTGGGCCCCTCCCCAACCCCTCTCGCTGGGCCGGTGTTGAGGGTGTATTTTTGTGTTGCAGGGAGATTCTGGTGGAAGAGAGCAATGTTCAACAAGTGGATTCTCCGGTGACGGTGAGTGTAAATACCCCCCTCCCCGGGGGCGAATACCCCCCCCCCCCAGGGGCAAATACCCCCCTCCCCGGGGGTGAATACCACCCCCCCCCCCGGGGCAAATACCCCCCCTCCCCGGGGACGAATACCCCCCCTCCCCGGGGATGAATACCCCCCCCTCCCCGGGGACAAATACCCCCCCTCCCTGGGGGCGAATACCCCCCCTCCCTGGGGGCGAATACTCCCCCTCCCCGGGGACAAATACCCCCCCCCCTCCCCGGGGGCCTATACCCGCCCTCCCCAGAGAGCAAATACCACCCTCCCCGGGGCAAATACCCCCCCTCCCTGGGGGCAAATACCCCCCTCCCCGGGGCAAATACCCCTCTCCCTGGGGGCAAATACCCCTCTCCCTGGGGGCAAATACCACCCCTCCCTGGGGGCAAATACCCCCCTCCCTGGGGGCAAATACCCCCCCCTCCCCGGGGGCAAATACCCCCCCCCCTCCCCGGGGGCAAATACCCCCCCCTCCCCGGGGGCAAATACCCCCCCTCCCGGGGGGCAAATACCGTCCCCTCCCCGGGGGCAAATACACCCCCCTCCCCGGGGGCAAATACCCCCCTCCCCGGGGGCGAATACCCCCTCCCCAGAGAGCAAATACCCCCCTCCCCAGAGAGCAAATACCCTCCTCCCCGGGGGCCAAAACCCCCTTCCCCGGGGGCAAATAGCCCCCCTCCCCGGAGGCAAATACCCCCCCTCCCCGGAGGCAAATACCCCCCCTCCCCGGGTGCCAATACCCCCCTCCTCCCTGGGGGTGGGCAAACGAACCTCCGTCCAGGGCGGGGGGGGTGTGGGGGGGACGCACGCGGGGGGAGTGTGTGTGTGTGAGTGAGTGTGAGTGTGTGTGAGTGAGTGAGTGAGTGTGAGTGAGTGTGAGTGAGTGTGAGTGAGTGAGTGTGTGTGAGTGCGTGCGTGTGAGTGCGTGTGAGTGAGTGTGTGTGAGTGAGTGTGTGAGAGTGGGGTGTGTGTGTGTGTGTGTGTGAGTGTGTGTGTGAGTGTGTGTGTGAGTGTGTGTGTGAGTGTGTGTGTGAGTGTGTGTGAGTGTGTGTGTGTGAGTGTGTGTGTGAGTGTGTGTGTGTGTGTGTGTGAGTGTGTGTGTGTGAGTGTGTGTGTGTGAGTGTGTGTGTGAGAGTGTGTGTGTGAGAGTGTGTGTGTGAGAGTGTGTGTGTGAGAGTGTGTGTGTGAGAGTGTGTGTGTGAGTGTGTGTGTGAGTGTGTGTGTGAGAGTGCGTGTGTGAGAGTGCGTGTGTGAGAGTGCGTGTGTGAGAGTGCGTGTGTGAGAGTGCGTGTGTGAGAGTGCGTGTGTGTGAGAGTGCGTGTGTGTGAGAGTGCGTGTGTGTGAGAGTGCGTGTGTGTGAGAGTGCGTGTGTGTGAGAGTGCGTGTGTGTGAGAGTGCGTGTGTGTGAGAGTGCGTGTGTGTGAGAGTGCGTGTGTGTGGGGAGTGCGTGTGTGTGAGAGTGCGTGTGTGTGAGAGTGCGTGTGTGTGAGAGTGCGTGTGTGTGAGAGTGCGTGTGTGTGAGAGTGCGTGTGTGTGAGAGTGCGTGTGTGTGAGAGTGCGTGTGTGTGAGAGTGCGTGTGTGTGAGAGTGCGTGTGTGTGAGAGTGCGTGTGTGTGAGAGTGCGTGTGTGTGAGAGTGCGTGTGTGTGAGAGTGCGTGTGTGTGAGAGTGCGTGTGTGTGAGAGTGCGTGTGTGTGAGAGTGCGTGTGTGTGAGAGTGCGTGTGTGTGAGAGTGCGTGTGTGTGAGAGTGCGTGTGTGTGAGAGTGCGTGTGTGTGAGAGTGCGTGTGTGTGAGAGTGCGTGTGTGTGAGAGTGCGTGTGTGTGAGAGTGCGTGTGTGTGAGAGTGCGTGTGTGTGAGAGAGTGCGTGTGTGTGTGTGAGTGCGTGTGTGTGTGAGTGCGTGTGTGAGTGTGTGCGTGTGAGAGAGTGTGCGTGAGTGTGTGTGAGTGTGTGTGAGTGTGTGTGAGTGTGTGTGAGTGTGTGTGAGTGTGTGTGAGTGTGTGTGTGAGTGAGTGAGTGTGTGAGTGAGTGAGAGTGTGAGAGTGTGTGAGTGAGTGAGAGTGTGTGGTGTGAGTGAGAGTGTGTGTGAGTGAGAGTGTGTGTGTGAGTGAGAGTGTGTGTGTGAGTGAGAGTGTGTGTGTGAGTGAGTGTGTGTGTGTGAGTGAGAGTGTGTGTGTGAGTGAGAGTGTGTGTGTGAGTGAGAGTGTGTGTGTGAGTGAGAGTGTGTGTGTGAGTGAGAGTGTGTGTGTGAGTGAGAGTGTGTGTGAGTGAGTGTGTGAGTGAGAGTCTGTGTGAGTGTGTGTGTGTGAGTGTGTGTGTGAGTGTGTGTGTACCCAGCTCACTCTCAGTGCCGCTGCTCTCTGTGTCCACAGGTCTGTGGTGATATTCACGGTCAGTTCTATGACCTGAAGGAGTTGTTCAGGGTGAGTGAGTTCCACCAATCACTGTCTCTGTCTCTCAGTCCCTCTGAATCACCCCCCCGGCCTCCCTGCCCCCCCCCAGCCCCTTCTCCGCCCCCCCCTCCCCCTCTCCGCCCCCCCTCCCCCTCTCCGCCCCCCCCTCCCCCTCTCCGCCCCCCCCTCCCCCTCTCCGCCCCCCCTCCCCCTCTCCGCCCCCCCCTCCCCCTCTCCGCCCCCCCTCCCCCTCTCCGCCCCCCCTCCCCCTCTCCGCCCCCCCCTCCCCCTCCCCCTCTCCGCCCCCCCCTCCCCCCTCCCCCTCTCCGCCCCCCCCTCCCCCTCTCCGCCCCCCCTCCCCCCTCCCCCTCTCCGCCCCCCCACTCCCCCTCTCCGCCCCCCCACTCCCCCTCTCCGCCCCCCCACTCCCCCTCTCCGACCCCCACTCCCCCTCTCCGCCCCCCACTCCCCCTCTCCGCCCCCCCACTCCCCCTCTCCGCCCCCCCACTCCCCCTCTCCGCCCCCCCTCTCCGCCCCCCCCGCTCCCCCTCTCCGCCCCCCCGCTCCCCTCTCCGCCCCCCGCTCCCCCTCTCCGCCCCCCCACTGCCCCTCTCCGCCCCCCCACTGCCCCTCTCCGCCCCCCACTGCCCCTCTCCGCCCCCCCACTGCCCCTCTCCGCCCCCCCACTGCCCCTCTCCGCCCCCCCACTCCCCCTCTCCGCCACCCCACTCCCCCTCTCCGCCCCCCCACTCCCCCTCTCCGCCCCCCCACTCCCCCTCTCCGCCCCCCCGCTCCCCCTCTCCGCCCCCCCGCTCCCCCTCTCCGCCCCCCCCGCTCCCCCTCTCCGCTCCCCCTCTCCGCCCCCCCGCTCCCCCTCTCCGCCCCCCCGCTCCCCCTCTCCGCCCCCCCGCTCCCCCTCTCCGCCCCCCCCGCTCCCCCTCTCCGCCCCCCCGCTCCCCCTCTCCGCCCCCCCGCTCCCCCTCTCCGCCCCCCCGCTCCCCCTCTCCGCCCCCCCGCTCCCCCTCTCCGCCCCCCCGCTCCCCCTCTCCGCCCCCCCGCTCCCCCTCTCCGCCCCCCGCTCCCCCTGTCCGCCCCCCCGCTCCCCCTCTCCGCCCCCCCGCTCCCCCTCTCCGCCCCCCCGCTCCCCTCTCCGCCCCCCGCTCCCCCTCTCCGCCACCCCGCTCCCCCTCACCGCCCCCCCGCTCCCCCTCACCGCCCCCCCGCTCCCCCTCTCCGCCCCCCCGCTCCCCCTCTCCGCCCCCCCCTCCCCCTCTCCGCCCCCCCTCCCCCCTCCCCTCTCCGCCCCCCTCCCCCCTCCCCCTCTCCGCCCCCCCTCCCCCCTCCCCCTCTCCGCCCCCCCTCCCCCTCCCCCTCTCCGCCCCCCCTCCCCCCTCCCCCTCTCCGCCCCCCACTCCCCCTCTCCGCCCCCCCACTCCCCCTCTCCGCCCCCCCACTCCCCCTCTCCGACCCCCACTCCCCCTCTCCGCCCCCCCACTCCCCCTCTCCGCCCCCCCACTCCCCCTCTCCGCCCCCCCACTCCCCCTCTCCGCCCCCCCTCTCCGCCCCCCCGCTCCCCTCTCCGCCCCCCCGCTCCCCCTCTCCGCCCCCCGCTCCCCCTCTCCGCCCCCCCACTGCCCCTCTCCGCTCCCCCACTGCCCCTCTCCGCCCCCCCACTGCCCCTCTCCGCCCCCCCACTGCCCCTCTCCGCCCCCCCACTCCCCCTCTCCGCCACCCCGCTCCCCCTCTCCGCCCCCCCGCTCCCCCTCTCCGCCCCCCCGCTCCCCCTCTCCGCCCCCCCGCTCCCCCTCTCCGCCCCCCCGCTCCCCCTCTCCGCCCCCCCGCTCCCCCTCTCCGCCCCCCGCTCCCCCTCTCCGCCCCCCCGCTCCCCCTCTCCGCCCCCCCGCTCCCCTCTCCGCCCCCCGCTCCCCCTCTCCGCCCCCCCGCTCCCCCTCTCCGCCCCCCCGCTCCCCCTCTCCGCCCCCCCGCTCCCCCTCTCCCGCCCCCCCGCTCCCCCTCTCCGCCCCCCCGCTCCCCCTCTCCGCCCCCCCGCTCCCCCTCTCCGCCCCCCCGCTCCCCCTCTCCGCCCCCCCGCTCCCCCTCTCCGCCCCCCCGCTCCCCCTCTCCGCCCCCCCGCTCCCCCTGTCCGCCCCCCCGCTCCCCCTCTCCGCCCCCCCGCTCCCCCTCTCCGCCCCCCCGCTCCCCCTCTCCGCCCCCCCGCTCCGCCCCCCCGCTCCCCCTCTCCGCCCCCCCGCTCCCCCTCTCCGCCACCCCGCTCCCCCTCACCGCCCCCCCGCTCCCCCTCTCCGCCCCCCCGCTCCCCCTCTCCGCCCCCCCGCTCCCCCTCTCCGCCCCCCCGCTCCCCCTCTCCGCCCCCCCGCTCCCCCTCTCCGCCCCCCCGCTCCCCCTCTCCGCCCCCCCGCTCCCCCTCTCCGCCCCCCCGCTCCCCCTCTCCGCCCCCCGCTCCCCCTCTCCGCCCCCCGCTCCCCCTCTCCGCCCCCCGCTCCCCCTCTCCGCCCCCCCGCTCCCCCTCTCCGCCCCCCCGCTCCCCCTCTCCGCCCCCCGCTCCCCCTCTCCGCCCCCCCGCTCCCCCTCTCCGCCCCCCCGCTCCCCCTCTCCGCCCCCCCGCTCCCCCTCTCCGCCCCCCCGCTCCCCTCTCCGCCCCCCCGCTCCCCTCTCCGCCCCCCGCTCCCCCTCTCCGCCCCCCCGCTCCCCCTCTCCGCCCCCCGCTCCCCCTCTCCGCCCCCCCGCTCCCCCTCTCCGCCCCCCCCGCTCCCCCTCTCCGCCCCCCCGCTCCCCCTCTCTCCCCCCT
>NW_027593680.1:0-28464 GCF_964213995.1 Mustelus asterias
GGGGTTGGGGGGGACTGAGGGAGAAGGATCAGCAGCGGAAGGTGTGGGGTTGGGGGGGACTGAGGGAGAAGGATCAGCAGCGGAAGGTGTGGGGTTGGGGGGGACTGAGGGAGAAGGATCAGCAGCGGAAGGTGTGGGGGGGGGGGGACTGAGGGAGAAGGATCAGCAGTGGAAGGTGTGGGGTTGGGGGGGACTGAGGGAGAAGGATCAGCAGCGGAAGGTGTGGGGTTGGGGGGGACTGAGGGAGAAGGATCAGCAGTGGAAGCTGTGGGGTTGGGGGGGACTGAGGGAGAATGAGCAGCCGCACGGCTGTCCGCGCTGACGTTCTCTTACCTGTCGTAGAAATCGCTCCTGTAATAGTCGTAGTCGAGGTCGGAGGTGGATCTGGGAAGGTGAGAGGATGAAGGCAGCGTTAGTGCACAGACACTATCACAGACACTATCACAGACACTATCACAGACACTATCACAGACACTATCACAGACACTATCACAGACTCTATCACAGACACTATCACAGACACTATCACAGACACTATCACAGACACTATCACAGACTCTATCACAGACACTATCACAGACACTATCACAGACACTATCACAGACACTATCACAGACACTATCACAGACACTATCACAGACACTATCACAGACTCTATCACAGACTCTATCACAGACTCTATCACAGACACTATCACAGACACTATCACAGACTCTATCACAGACTCTATCACAGACACTATCACAGACACTATCACAGACACTATCACAGACTCTATCACAGACTCTATCACAGACACACTATCACAGACACTATCACAGACTACTCCAGGACACTATCACAGACTCTATCACAGACACTATCACAGACACTATCACAGACACTATCACAGACACTATCACAGACACTATCACAGACTCTATCACAGACTCTATCACAGACACTATCACAGACACTATCACAGACACTATCACAGACACTATCACAGACACTATCACAGACACTATCACAGACACTATCACAGACACTATCACAGACACTATCACAGACTCTATCACAGACTCTATCACAGACACTATCACAGACACTATCACAGACACTATCACAGACACTATCACAGACACTATCACAGACACTATCACAGACACTATCACAGACACTATCACAGACACTATCACAGACACTATCACAGACACTATCACAGACACTATCACAGACTCTATCACAGACTCTATCACAGACACTATCACAGACACTATCACAGACACTATCACAGACACTATCACAGACACTATCACAGACACTATCACAGACACTATCACAGACACTATCACAGACACTATCACAGACACTATCACAGACTCTATCACAGACTCTATCACAGACACTATCACAGACACTATCACAGACACTATCACAGACACTATCACAGACACTATCACAGACACTATCACAGACACTATCACAGACACTATCACAGACACTATCACAGACACTATCACAGACACTATCACAGACACTATCACAGACTCTATCACAGACACTATCACAGACACTATCACAGACACTATCACAGACACTATCACAGACACTATCACAGACACTATCACAGACACTATCACAGACACTATCACAGACACTATCACAGACACTATCACAGACACTATCACAGACACTATCACAGACACTATCACAGACACTATCACAGACACTATCACAGACACTATCACAGACACTATCACAGACACTATCACAGACACTATCACAGACACTATCACAGACACTATCACAGACACTATCACAGACACTATCACAGACACTATCACAGACACTATCACAGACACTATCACAGACTCTATCACAGACACTATCACAGACACTATCACAGACACTATCACAGACTCTATCACAGACTCTATCACAGACACTATCACAGACACTATCACAGACTCTATCACAGACACTATCACAGACACTATCACAGACACTATCACAGACACTATCACAGACACTATCACAGACACTATCACAGACTCTATCACAGACTCTATCACAGACACTATCACAGACACTATCACAGACACTATCACAGACACTATCACAGACACTATCACAGACACTATCACAGACACTATCACAGACACTATCACAGACACTATCACAGACACTATCACAGACACTATCACAGACACTATCACAGACTCTATCACAGACTCTATCACAGACACTATCACAGACACTATCACAGACACTATCACAGACACTATCACAGACACTATCACAGACACTATCACAGACACTATCACAGACACTATCACAGACACTATCACAGACACTATCACAGACTCTATCACAGACACTATCACAGACTCTATCACAGACTCTATCACAGACACTATCACAGACACTATCACAGACACTATCACAGACACTATCACAGACTCTATCACAGACACTATCACAGACACTATCACAGACACTATCACAGACTCTATCACAGACTCTATCACAGACACTATCACAGACACTATCACAGACACTATCACAGACACTATCACAGACACTATCACAGACACTATCACAGACTCTATCACAGACACTATCACAGACACTATCACAGACTCTATCACAGACTCTATCACAGACTCTATCACAGACTCTATCACAGACACTATCACAGACTCTATCACAGACTCTATCACAGACACTATCACAGACTCTATCACAGACTCTATCACAGACACTATCACAGACTCTATCACAGACTCTATCACAGACTCTATCACAGACACTATCACAGACACTATCACAGACTCTATCACAGACTCTATCACAGACACTATCACAGACTCTATCACAGACACTATCACAGACACTATCACAGACACTATCACAGACTCTATCACAGACTCTATCACAGACTCTATCACAGACACTATCACAGACACTATCACAGACACTATCACAGACACTATCACAGACACTATCACAGACTCTATCACAGACACTATCACAGACACTATCACAGACACTATCACAGACACTATCACAGACACTATCACAGACTCTATCACAGACACTATCACAGACACTGCCTCAGGCAGGCTGGGGGGCGAGGTGGTGAGGGGGAGGGTGAGAGGACGAGAGGGGGGAGGGTGAGGGGACAGGAGGGGGGAGGGTGAGGGAGCAGGAGGGGGGAGGGTGAGGGGCGGGAGGGGGGAGGGGGGGGGAGAGAGGGGGGACGGGAGGTCGGGAGGGGTGAGGGGGCGGGAGGGGTGAGGGGGCGGGAGGGGTGAGGGGGCGGGAGGGGTGAGGGGGCGGGAGGGGTGAGGGGGCGGGAGGGGTGAGGGGGCGGGAGGGGTGAGGGGGCGGGAGGGGTGAGGGGGCGGGAGGGGTGAGGGGGCGGGAGGGGTGAGGGGGCGGGAGGGGTGAGGGGGCGGGAGGGGTGAGGGGGCGGGAGGGGTGAGGGGGCGGGAGGGGTGAGGGGGCGGGAGGGGTGAGGGGGCGGGAGGGGTGAGGGGGCGGGAGGGGTGAGGGGGCGGGAGGGGTGAGGGGGCGGGAGGGGTGAGGGGGCGGGAGGGGTGAGGGGGCGGGAGGGGTGAGGGGGCGGGAGGGGTGAGGGGGCGGGAGGGGTGAGGGGGCGGGAGGGGTGAGGGGGCGGGAGGGGTGAGGGGGCGGGAGGGGTGAGGGGGCGGGAGGGGTGAGGGGGCGGGAGGGGTGAGGGGGCGGGAGGGGTGAGGGGGCGGGAGGGGTGAGGGGGCGGGAGGGGTGAGGGGGCGGGAGGGGTGAGGGGGCGGGAGGGGTGAGGGGGCGGGAGGGGTGAGGGGACGGGAGGGGGGAGGGTGAGGGGACGGGAGGGGGGAGGGTGAGGGGACGGGAGGGGGGAGGGTGAGGGGACTGGAGGGGGGAGGGTGAGGGGACGGGAGGTGGGAGGGTGAGGGGACGGGAGGGGGGAGGGTGAGGGGACGGGAGAGGGGAGGGTGAGGGGACGGGAGGGGGGAGGGTGGGGGAACGGGAGGGGGGAGGGTGAGGGGACTGGAGAGGGGACGGGAGGGGGGACGGGAGAGGGGACGGGAGGGGGGGAGGGTGAGGGGACGGGAGGGGGGGAGGCTGAGGGGACGGGAGAGGGGAGTCTGAGGGGACGGGAGAGGGGACGGGAGAGGGGACGGGAGAGGACGTGAGGGGACGGGAGGGGGGAGGGGACGGGAAGGGACGGGAGAGGGGACGGGAGAGGGGAGGGGAGAGGGGACGGGAGGGGGGACGGGAGAGGGGACGGGAGGGGACGGGAGAGGGGACGGGAGAGGGGACGGGAGAGGGGACGGGAGGGGGGACGGGAGAGGGGACGGGAGGGGGGACGGGAGGGGGGACGGGAGAGGGGACGGGAGGGGGGACTGGAGAGGGGACGGGAGGGGTCGGGAGAGGGGACGAGAGAGGGGACGGGAGAGGGGACGGGAGGGGGGACGGGAGAGGGGACGGGAGGGGGGACGGGAGGGGGGACGGGAGAGGGGACGGGAGGGGACGGGAGGGGGGACGGGAGGGGACGGGAGGGGACGGGAGAGGGGACGGGAGAGGGGACGGGAGGGGACGGGAGAGGGGACGGGAGAGGGGACGGGAGAGGGGACGGGAGAGGGGACGGGAGAGGGGACGGGAGAGGGGACGGGAGAGGGGACGGGAGAGGGGACGGGAGAGGGGACGGGAGAGGGGACGGGAGAGGGGACGGGAGGGGGGAGGGGACGGGAGGGCGGAGGGGACGGGAGGGCGGAGGGGACGGGAGGGGGGAGGGGACGGGAGGGGGGAGGGGACGGGAGGGGGGAGGGGACGGGAGGGGGGAGGGGACGGGAGGGGGGAGGGGACGGGAGGGGGGAGGGGACGGGAGGGGGGAGGGGACGGGAGGGGGGGAGGGGACGGGAGGGGGGGAGGGGACGGGAGGGGGGGAGGGGACGGGAGGGGGGAGGGGACGGGAGGGGGGAGGGGACGGGAGGGGGGAGGGGTTGGGAGGGGGGAGGGGACGGGAGGGGGAGGGGAGAGGGGACGGGAGGGGGGAGGGGACGGGAGGGGAGAGCGTGAGGGGACGGGAGGGGGGAGGGTGAGGGTGAGGGGACGGGAGGGGGGAGGGTGAGGGGAGGGAGAGGGGACGGGAGGGGGGAGGGCGAGGGGAGGGTGAGGGGACGGGAAGGGGGAGGGTGAGGGGACGGGAGAGGGGAGGGTGAGGGGACGGGAGGGGGGAGGGTGAGGGGACGGGATGGGGGAGGGTGAGGGGACGGGAGGGGGGAGGGTGAGGGGACGGGAGGGGGGAGGGTGAGGGGACGGGAGAGGGGAGGGTGAGGGTACGGGAGGGGGGAGGGTGAGGGGACGGGAGGGGGGAGGGTGAGGGGACGGGAGAGGGGAGGGTGAGGGGACGGGAGGGGGGAGGGTGAGGGGACGGGAGAGGGGACGGGAGGGGGAGGGTGAGGGGACGGGAGGGGGAGGGTGAGGGGACGGGAGGGGAGAGGGTGAGGGGACGGGAGGGGAGAGGGTGAGGGGACGGGAGGGGGGAGGGCGAGGGGAGGGTGAGGGGACGGGAGAGGGGAGGGTGAGGGGACGGGAGGGGGGAGGGCGAGGGGAGGGTGAGGGGACGGGAAGGGGGAGGGTGACGGGACGGGAGGGGGGAGGGGACGGGAGGGTGAGGGGAGGGTGAGGGGACGGGAGAGGGGCCGAGGGAGGGGGCCGAGGGAGGGGGACGAGGGAGGGGGACGAGGGAGGGGGACGAGGGAGGGGGACGAGGGAGGGCGACGAGGGAGGGGGACGAGGGAGGGGGACGAGGGAGGGGGACGAGGGAGGGGGACGAGGGAGGGGGACGAGGGAGGGGGACGAGGGAGGGGGACGAGGGAGGGGGACGAGGGAGGGGGACGAGGGAGGGGGAACGAGGGAGGGGGACGAGGGAGGGGGACGAGGGAGGGAGGGAGGGGGACGAAGGAGGGAGATGAGGGAGGGAGATGAGGGAGGGAGATGAGGGAGGGAGGGAGGGGGACGAGGGAGGTGGATGAGGGAGGGAGTGAGGGGGACGAGGGAGTGAGGGAGGGGGACGAGGGAGGGAGGGAGGGGGACGAGGGAGGGAGGGAGGGGGACGAGGGAGGGAGGGAGAGGGACGAGGGAGGGTGGGGGACGAGGGAGGGAGGGAGGGAGATAGGGAGGGAGGGAGATAGGGAGGGAGGGAGATAGGGAGGGAGGGAGGGAGATAGGGAGGGAGGGAGATGAGGGAGGGAGGGAGGGAAGGGGATGAGGGAGGGAGGGAGGGGGATGAGGGAGGGAGGGAGGGAGGGGGATGAGGGAGGGAGGGAGGGAGGGGGATGAGGGAGGGAGGGAGGGAGGGGGATGAGGGAGGGAGGGGGATGAGGGAGGGAGGGAGGGAGGGGGATGAGGGAGGGAGGGAGGGGGATGAGGGAGGGAGGGGGATGAGGGAGGGAGGGAGGGGGATGAGGGAGGGAGGGAGGGGGATGAGGGAGGGAGGGAGGGGGATGAGGGAGGGAGGGAGGGAGGGGGATGAGGGAGGGAGGGAGGGGGATGAGGGAGGGAGGGAGGGAGGGGGATGAGGGAGGGAGGGAGGGGGATGAGGGAGGGAGGGGGATGAGGGAGGGAGGGAGGGGGATGAGGGAGGGAGGGAGGGAGGGTGCAGCCAGTCCTTTGGCAGGAACACCAGTTGCCCTTAAAGAAGCTGATATTTTAAAGGGCAGAAGCAGGTTGTGTTAACAGATTGTAACGCGGGCAATGCTCATCCTGTTCTGTTGACTCGCTTTGCCTGGATGAGTGGCTCCGACAACACTCGGGAAGCTCGACACCGTCCAGGAAAAGGCAGCCCCGCTTTGATGGGCGCCCCATCCACAAACACTCGCTCCCTCCACCACCCACGCACAGTGGCGGCAGTGTGTGTGTGTACCGTCTACAGCGACTCGCCGAGGCTCCTTCGACAGCACCTTCCAAACCCACCACCCCTACCGTCTAGAAGGACGAGGGGGGCAGCAGACACATGGGGAACACCACCACCTGCAAGTTTCCCCTCCGAGCCCCACTCACCATCCCGACTTGGGAATATACCGGCCGTTCCTTCACTGGGGCTGGAGTCCAAATCCTGGAACTCCCTCCCTAACGGCACTGTGGGGTGTTACCCACACCACACGGGGACTGCAGCGGGTTCGAGAAGGGGCGGCTCACCCACCACCTTCTCAAGGGGCAATTAGGGACGGGTGATAAACGCTGGGGCCCGGCCAGCGACACCCACAGGCCGTGAATAAATTTAACAAATAGATACAAGGATCGGAGGTCAGTGAGCCAGGAGAGGACTCGTGTTGGACCCAGGCGGATAGCAGGTAACCGCAGTGCCGATCTACCTTGCCGGCACGGCGTGACTCACCCGTACATGTCAGAAGCTGATCTCTTCTGGCCGCTCTTTGGCCTGTTGGGTTTGGGCTCCCCGGCAAGATTGATATCTGGAACACAGAGACAGGCAGGAGGTCAGCTGTCGCAAGTCACTCAGAGAAATAGAATCATAGAAACCCTACAGTGCAGAAGGAGGCCATTCAGCCCATCGAGCTTACACCGACCACAATCCTCTGTCACAGCACAGTGGTTAGCACTGCTGCTTCACAGCTCCAGGGTCCCGGGTTCGATTCCCGGCTCGGGTCACTGTCTGTGTGGAGTTTGCACATTCTCCTCGTGTCTGCGTGGGTTTCCTCCGGGTGCTCCGGTTTCCTCCCACAGTCTGAAAGACGTGCTAGTTAGATGCGCTGGCCGTGCTAAATTCTCCCTGTGTACCCGAACAGGCGCCGGAGTGTGGCGACTGGGGGATTTTCACACTAACTTCATTGCAGTGTTAATGTAAGCCTACTTGTGACTAATAAATAAACTTTACTTTGCTTTTGGTGTCACAAGTCGGTTTACATTAACACTGCAATGAAGTTACTGTGAGAATCCCCTAGTCGCCACACTCCTGTTCGGGTTACACTGAGGGAGAATTTAGCACGGCCCAATCCACCCTAACCAGCACGTCTTTCGGACCGTGGGAGGAAATTCCTCATCAATAAACATTAAATCTCCCCCCCGCTGTCCCGCCCCATCTCTCCCTACACCGGCTTACCCAGCGGCTGCCCAGCGATGATCCGGCCGTCCTCCGCCGCCACAGCAGTCCGGGCGGTCCTCTCGTTGGCGTACTGGACGAAGGCGTAGCCCTTGTGCACCGAACAGCCCACGATCTTGCCGTACTTGGCGAAGAGCCCCTCTACGTCCGTCTTCTTCACCACGGCCGTGTTGAGGTTGCCGATGAAGACCCGCGAGTTCAGAGACCGGGGGTCATTCTTGTTCGTCACGTTGCTGGCCATCAGCTTGGCGGCCATGAGGCTGTCATACCCCTGGGTGGCGGGTGGGCGGCGGGTGGGCGGAGGGAGCCAGGGGGATGGGGATGGAGGGAGGGGAGGGGCAGTTTCAGAGGAATGAGGGAAGGGGGTTGAGTGGGGATTAAAAGAAGAAGAAAAATAATTGAGCGCTGGAAATTAGCACCTCCCGCTCCGCTAACATCGACGAGCAAAGAAAAGTACAACACAGGAACAGGCCCTTTGGCCCTCCAAGTCCGTGCTAATCATGATGCCCCAACTAAACCGCAAAAACAAACCTCCGGCCCTTACTCAGTCGGTATCCCTCGATTTCCTCCCTATTCCTGTTCCCATCCAGAGGCCTCTCAAATGTTGCTCATGTGCCTGCTTCCCCCACCCCCTCTGAGGTGGAGGTGCCGGCGTTGGACTGGGGTGAACACAGTAAGATATCTCACAACACCAGGTTAAAGTCCAACAGGTTTATTTTTGAATCATGAGCTTTCGGAGCGCTGCCCCTTTGCCCTCCCAGACTCACCCGGTGAAGGGGCAGCGCTCCGAAAGCTTGTGCTTCCAAGTAAAGCTGTTGGACTTTAACCTGGTGTTGTGAGACTCCTCACTGTGAACACATCCTCTCAGTGCGTTCCAGGCATCCACCACTCTCTGCGTGAAAAACTTCCCCCGCGCACATCTCCCTTAAACGTTCCCCGTCTCACGTTGAAACCGTGCCCCACTGGGTAATGGACACTTCAAACTCCTGACACCTCGTCTGCTTTCTCTGCCCCCAAATTCACATAGAAAATAGGGGCAGGAGGAGGCCATTCGGCCCTTCGATCCTGCTCCACCATTCATCACGATCATGGCTGATCGTCCAACTCAGTAGCCTAATCCTGCTTTCTCCCCATAACCTTTGACCCCGTTCCCCCAAGTGCTGTATCCAGCCGCCTCTTGAATACATTCAATGTTTTGGCATCAACTCCTTCCTGTGGTAATGAATTCCACAGACTCACCACTCTTTGGGTGAAGAAATGTCTCCTCATCTCCGCCCTAAATGGTCTACCCTGAATCCTCAAGTTTTGGCAGCCACCTAGGCTTTTAGCTTTCCTTCCTTAAACCTCTCACTCTGCCTCTCTCTCTCCTCCTTTCAGACACATCTGTGGGTGGAAGTTCGGAGCGGGAAGGGGTCGATAACTTTGCTGGGTGTTTTCTATAGGCCGCCCAATAGTAACAGGGATGTTGAGGAGCAGATAGAGAAACAGATCCTGGAGAGATGTAGTAATAACAGGGTTGTCGTGATGGGAGACTTTAATTTCCCAAACATCGATTGGAATATCCCGAGGGTAAGGGGTTTGTTAGGTGTGTTCAGGAGGGCTTCCTGACACAGCATGTGGATAAGCCTACAAGAGAAGAGGCTGTACTCGATCTGGTACTGGCTAATGAGCCTGGACAGGTGTCGGATCTCTCAGTGGGGGAGCATCTTGGGGATAGTGATCATAACTCTATCTCCTTTACGCTAACATTGGAAAGAGATAGGATCAGGCAAGCTAGGAAAGTGTTTATCTGGAGTAAGGGGAAATATGAAGCCATCAGGCAGGAGATTAGAGGCGTAAATTGGAAGGAGGTTTTCTCGAGGAAAAGTACCGAAGTAAGATGGCAGATTTTCAAGGAATGTTTGACTGGAGTTCTGCATGACAACGTTCCGATGAGACAGGGAGGTTTTGGTAGGTTACGGGAACCGTGGTGCACGAAAGCTGCGCTGAACCTAGTCAAAAGGAAAAGGAAAGCGTACAAAAGGTTCAGAGAGCTAGGCGATGATGGGGGTAGGGCCTGGGTGGGATTGTGGTCGGTGCAGACTCGATGGGCCGAATGGCCTCCTTCTGCACTGTAGGGTTTCTATGATTCTATGATTCTAGATGAGTATACGGCTTGTAGGAAGGGACTTAAGAAAGAAATTAGGAGAGCCAGAAGGGGTCACGAGAAGGCCTTGGCAGGTAAGATTAAGGAAAACCCTAAGGCGTTCTATAAATATATGAAGAGTAAAAGGATGAGATATGAAGGAATAGGACCTATAAAATGTGAAGGTGAGAAAGTCTGTACAGAACCGGAAGAAATAGCAGAGGTGCTGAATGAATATTTTACCTCGGTATTCACGGTGGAAAAAGACCTGGGTGGTTGTACTACAGGATTGAGGCGGACTGAGAAGATTGAGTTTGTCGACATTAAGAAAGAGGATGCGTTGGAAATTTTGAATAGCATCAAGATAGATAAGTTGCCGGGACCGGATGGAATGTACCCCAGGTTACTGTGGGAGGCGAGGGAAGAGATTGCAGAGCCTCTGGCGATGATCTTTGCATCGTCGATGGAGACGGGAGAGGTTCCGGAGGATTGCGGATGTGGTTCCTATATTCAACAAAGGGAATAGGGATAGCCCAGGAAATTACCGACCGGTGAGTCTAACCTCAGTGGTTGGTAAGTTGATGGAGAAGATCCTGAGGGACAGGATTTATGAACATTCAGAGAAGTTTAGTATGCTCAAAAGTAGTCAGCACGGCTTTGTCAAAGGCAAATCGTGCCTTACGAGCCTGGTGGAGTTCTTTGAAAATGTGACTAAACACATTAACGAAGGGAAGGCGGTAAATGTGGTTTACATGGACTTCAGCAAGGTGTTTGATAAGGTCCCCCATGCAAGGTTTCTCGAGAAAGTGAGAGGGCACGGGATCCAAGGAGCTGTTGCCTTGTGGATCCAGAACTGGCTTGCCTGCAGAAGGCAGAGAGTGGGTATAGATGGGTCTTTTTCTAAATGGAGGTTGGTCACCAGTGGTGTGCCCCAGGGATCTGTTCTGGGACCCTTGCTGTTTGTCATTTTCATAAATGACCTGGACGAGGAAGTGGAGGGATGGGTTGGTAAGTTTGCCGACGACACGAAGGTTGGTGGTATTGTGGATCGTCTGGAGGGATGTCAGAAGCTGCAGTGTGACATAGATAGGATGCAAGACTGGGCGGAGAAGTGGCAGATGGACTTCAACCCGGATAAATGCGTAGTGGTCCATTTTGGCAGGTCAAATGGGATGAAGGAGTATAATATCAAGGGTAAGACTCTTAGCAGTGTAGAGGATCAGAAGGACCTTGGGGTCCGGGTCCATAGGACTCTGAAATCGGCCCCGCAGGTGGAGGAGGTGGTTAAGAAGGCGTATGGTGTGCTGGCCTTTATCAATCGAGGGATTGAGTTTCGGAGTCCGGGGATAATGATGCAGCTATATAAGACCCTCGTCAGACCCCACTTGGAGTACTGTGCTCAGTTCTGGTCGCCTCATTACAGGAAGGATGTGGAAAGGATTGAAAGGGTGCAGAGAAGATTTACAAGGATGTTGCCTGGATTGGTTGGCATGTCTTATGAGGATAGGCTGAGGGAGCTCGGTCTTTTCTCCTTGGAGAGATGAAGGATGAGAGGTGACCTGATAGAGGTGTACAAGATGTTGAGGGGTATAGATCGGGTGGACTCTCAGAGGCTTTTTCCCAGGGCTGAAATGGCTGCTACGAGAGGACACAGGTTTAAGGTGCTGGGGGGTAGGTAGAGGGGAGATGTTAGGGGTTTTTCACTCAGAGGGTGGTGGGCGAGTGGAATCGGCTGCCGTCAGTGGTGGTGGAGGCAAACTCGATAGGGTCTTTTAAGAGACTCCTGGATGAGTACATGGGACTTAATAGGATGGAGGGTTCTAGGTAAGCCTATATATAAGCCTAGGTAGGTAGGGACATGACCGGCGCAACTTGTGGGCCGAAGGGCCTGTTTGTGCTGTATTTCTTCTATGTTCTAAACCTACCTCTACGATCAAGCTTTGGGTCACCGGTCCTAGCACCTCGTGTGTATGCGTGCGGGTGTTAACGTTGCTGTTAGCAGTTGCCCCTTCGCAGCTCCCTGGGACCATGTGATCATGTCGAAACGTGCGTCACTGTCATTTCGACCCCCTCCCCGCCTGCCCTCCAGCCGACTCGCTCCCGGTTTCTTGGGCCCGTGCTTTTCTCCTGCCCCTTCCGCCAATGGGAGCGAGGGTAAGACTTCTTGTGGAGCAGGGGCAAGAGGGGCTGCTTGTCAGGAGGCCACGTGGACTGGGTGGGATCTGTAGGGGGGCCTTTGGGGGTGGACGGGGGGTAGGAAGGGTTGGGGGACATGGTGAGGGGGGCGGGGAGGCTTAGGTAACTGCTGCAGGCTACGTAAAGCTGCCACTCTGAAAATGGCTCATTTACCCCTCTGTGTTTAGGCTTGTGCTGAAATCTGTCCCTGTAAACACAACACTCACCCGTCGGAGGTCAGCAGAGGACAGTGCACCACGCCACAGGCAGAGAGAGACAGAGACACGCAGAGAGAGACGGAGACACGCAGAGAGAGACAGAGACACGCAGAGAGAGACGGAGACACGCAGAGAGAGACGGAGACACGCAGAGAGAGACGGAGACACGCAGAGAGAGACGGAGACACGCAGAGAGAGACAGAGACGGGCAGAGAGAGACGGAGACGGGCAGAGAGAGACAGAGATGTGCAGAGAGAGACAGAGACGGGCAGAGAGAGACAGAGACGGGCAGAGAGAGACAGAGACGGGCAGAGAGAGACAGAGACGGGCAGAGAGAGACAGAGACGGGCAGAGAGAGACAGAGACACGCAGAGAGAGACAGAGACACGCAGAGAGAGACGGAGACGGGCAGAGAGAGACAGAGACACTCAGAGAGAGACAGAGACACGCAGAGAGAGACGGAGACGGGCAGAGAGAGACAGAGACGGGCAGAGAGAGACTGAGACACGCACAGAGAGACGGAGACACGCATAGAGAGACGGAGACACGCAGAGAGACAGAGACACGCAGAGAGACAGAGACACGCAGAGAGAGAGACAGAGACGGGCAGAGAGAGACGGAGACGGGCAGAGAGAGACAGAGACGGGCAGAGAGAGACAGAGACGGGCAGAGAGAGACAGAGACGGGCAGAGAGAGACAGAGACGGGCAGAGAGAGACAGAGACGGGCAGAGTGAGACAGAGACGGGCAGAGAGAGACAGAGACGGGCAGAGAGAGACGGAGACGGGCAGAGAGAGACGGAGACGGGCAGAGAGAGACGGAGACGGGCAGAGAGAGACAGAGACGGGCAGAGAGAGACTGAGACACGCACAGAGAGACGGAGACACGCATAGAGAGACGGAGACACGCAGAGAGACAGAGACACGCAGAGAGACAGAGACACGCAGAGAGAGAGACAGAGACGGGCAGAGAGAGACGGAGACACGCAGAGAGAGACGGAGACACGCAGAGAGAGACAGAGACGGGCAGAGAGAGACAGAGACGGGCAGAGAGAGACAGAGACGGGCAGAGAGAGACGGAGACGGGCAGAGAGAGACGGAGACGGGCAGAGAGAGACGGAGACGGGCAGAGAGAGACGGAGACGGGCAGAGAGAGACGGAGACGGGCAGAGAGAGACGGAGACGGGCAGAGAGAGACGGAGACGGGCAGAGAGAGACAGAGACGGGCAGAGAGAGACGGAGACGGGCAGAGAGAGACAGAGACACGCAGAGAGAGACAGAGACGGGCAGAGAGAGACAGAGACGGGCAGAGAGAGACGGAGACGGGCAGAGAGAGACGGAGACGGGCAGAGAGAGACAGAGACGGGCAGAGAGAGACAGAGACGGGCAGAGAGAGACAGAGACGGGCAGAGAGAGACAGAGACGGGCAGAGAGAGACAGAGACGGGCAGAGAGAGACAGAGACGGGCAGAGAGAGACAGAGACACGCAGAGAGAGACAGAGACGGGCAGAGAGAGACAGAGACGGGCAGAGAGAGACAGAGACGGGCAGAGAGAGACAGAGACACGCAGAGAGAGAGACGGAGACGGGCAGAGAGAGACAGAGACGGGCAGAGAGAGACAGAGACGGGCAGAGAGAGACAGAGACGGGCAGAGAGAGACGGAGACGGGCAGAGAGAGACGGAGACGGGCAGAGAGAGACGGAGACGGGCAGAGAGAGACGGAGACGGGCAGAGAGAGACGGAGACGGGCAGAGAGAGACGGAGACGGGCAGAGAGAGACAGAGACACGCAGAGAGAGACAGAGACGGGCAGAGAGAGACAGAGACGGGCAGAGAGAGACAGAGACGGGCAGAGAGAGACAGAGACGGGCAGAGAGAGACAGAGACGGGCAGAGAGAGACAGAGACGGGCAGAGAGAGACAGAGACGGGCAGAGAGAGACAGACGGGCAGAGAGAGACAGAGACGGGCAGAGAGAGACGGAGACGGGCAGAGAGAGACGGAGACGGGCAGAGAGAGACGGAGACGGGCAGAGAGAGACGGAGACGGGCAGAGAGAGACGGAGACGGGCAGAGAGAGACGGAGACGGGCAGAGAGAGACGGAGACGGGCAGAGAGAGACGGAGACGGGCAGAGAGAGACGGAGACGGGCAGAGAGAGACGGAGACACGCATAGAGAGACAGAGACGGGCAGAGAGAGACGGAGACGGGCAGAGAGAGACAGAGACGGGCAGAGAGAGACGGAGACGGGCAGAGAGAGACGGAGACGGGCAGAGAGAGACAGAGACGGGCAGAGAGAGACAGAGACGGGCAGAGAGAGACAGAGACGGGCAGAGAGAGACAGAGACGGGCAGAGAGAGACAGACGGGCAGAGAGAGACAGAGACGGGCAGAGAGAGACGGAGACGGGCAGAGAGAGACGGAGACGGGCAGAGAGAGACGGAGACGGGCAGAGAGAGACGGAGACGGGCAGAGAGAGACGGAGACGGGCAGAGAGAGACGGAGACGGGCAGAGAGAGACGGAGACGGGCAGAGAGAGACGGAGACGGGCAGAGAGAGACGGAGACACGCATAGAGAGACAGAGACGGGCAGAGAGAGACGGAGACGGGCAGAGAGAGACAGAGACGGGCAGAGAGAGACGGAGACGGGCAGAGAGAGACGGAGACGGGCAGAGAGAGACGGAGACGGGCAGAGAGAGACGGAGACGGGCAGAGAGAGACGGAGACGGGCAGAGAGAGACGGAGACGGGCAGAGAGAGACGGAGACGAGCAGAGAGAGACAGAGACGGGCAGAGAGAGACGGAGACGGGCAGAGAGAGACGGAGACGGGCAGAGAGAGACGGAGACGGGCAGAGAGAGACGGAGACGGGCAGAGAGAGACGGAGACGGGCAGAGAGAGACGGAGACGGGCAGAGAGAGACGGAGACGGGCAGAGAGAGACGGAGACGGGCAGAGAGAGACGGAGACGGGCAGAGAGAGACGGAGACGGGCAGAGAGAGACAGAGACGGGCAGAGAGAGACGGAGACGGGCAGAGAGAGACGGAGACGGGCAGAGAGAGAGAGACGGGCAGAGAGAGACAGAGACGGGCAGAGAGAGACAGAGACAGGCAGAGAGAGACAGAGACGGGCAGAGAGAGACCGAGACGGGCAGAGAGAGGCGGAGACGGGCAGAGAGAGGCGGAGACGGGCAGAGAGACAGAGACGGGCAGAGAGAGACAGAGACGGGCAGAGAGAGACGGAGACGCGCAGAGAGAGACGGAGACACGCAGAGAGAGACGGAGACGGGCAGAGAGAGACGGAGACGGGCAGAGAGAGAGAGACGGAGACGGGCAGAGAGAGAGAGAGACGGAGAGGGGCAGAGAGAGAGACGGAGAGGGGCAGAGAGAGGGACGGAGAGGGGCAGAGAGAGGGACGGAGAGGGGCAGAGAGAGAGAGGGAGAGGGGCAGAGAGAGAGAGGGAGAGGGGCAGAGAGAGAGAGGGAGAGGGACAGAGAGAGAGAGGGAGAGGGACAGAGAGAGGGACGGAGAGGGGCAGAGAGAGGGACGGAGAGGAGCAGAGAGAGAGACGGAGAGGCGCAGAGAGAGAGAGGGAGAGGGGCAGAGAGAGAGAGGGAGAGGGGCAGAGAGAGAGAGGGAGAGGGGCAGAGAGAGAGACGGAGAGGGGCAGAGAGAGAGAGGGAGAGGGGCAGAGAGAGGGACGGAGAGGGACAGAGAGAGGGACGGAGAGGGACAGAGAGAGGGACGGAGAGGGGCAGAGAGAGAGAGGGAGAGGAGCAGAGAGAGAGACGGAGAGGCGCAGAGAGAGGGACGGAGAGGGGCAGAGAGAGAGAGGGAGAGGGGCAGAGAGAGAGAGGGAGAGGGGCAGAGAGAGAGAGGGAGAGGGGCAGAGAGAGGGACGGAGAGGGGCAGAGAGAGAGAGGGAGAGGGGCAGAGAGAGAGAGACGGAGAGGGGCAGAGAGAGAGAGGGAGAGGGGCAGAGAGAGAGAGGGAGAGGGGCAGAGAGAGGGACGGAAAGGGGCAGAGAAAGACGGAGCGGGGCAGAGAGAGGGACGGAGAGGGGCAGAGAGAGAGACGGAGAGGCGCAGAGAGAGGGACGGAGAGGCGCAGAGAGAGGGACGGAGAGGGGCAGAGAGAGAGAGGGAGAGGCGCAGAGAGAGAGACGGAGAGGGGCAGAGAGAGAGACGGGGAGGGGCAGAGAGAGAGACGGAGAGGGGCAGAGAGAGGGACGGAGAGGGGCAGAGAGAGAGAGGGGCAGGGAGAGGGGCAGAGAGAGGGACGGAGAGGGGCAGAGAAAGACGGAGAGGCGCAGAGAGAGAGACGGAGAGGCGCAGAGAGAGGGACGGAGAGGGACAGAGAGAGGGACGGAGAGGGGCAGAGAGAGAGAGGGAGAGGCGCAGAGAGAGAGACGGAGAGGGGCAGAGAGAGAGACGGAGAGGGGCAGAGAGAGAGACGGAGAGGGGCAGAGAGAGGGACGGAGAGGGGCAGAGAGAGAGAGGGGCAGGGAGAGGGGCAGAGAGAGGGACGGAGAGGGGCAGAGAAAGACGGAGAGGGGCAGAGAGAGGGACGGAGAGGGGCAGAGAGAGGGACAGAGAGAGGCAGAGAGAGAGACGGAGAGGCGCAGAGAGAGAGAGAGAGAGAGAGACGGAGAGGCGCAGAGAGAGAGACAGAGACACGCGTGGAAAGAGACAGAGACAGACAGACGGGCAGAGAGACAGACGGGCAGAGGGACAGACACAGAGACAGACAGACAGAAACAGAGAGGCAGAGGCAGAGAGAGACAGAGAGCCACAGAGAGAGACAAAGAGAGAGGGAGACAGAGAGAGGAGACAGAGAGAGGAGACAGAGAGAGGAGACAGAGAGAGAGAGATATTCAGAGAGAGACAGAGAGAGAGAGAGAGAGAGCCAGAGAGAGAGAGAGAGCCAGAGAGAGAAAGAGAGACAGGGAGAGAGAGAGAGAGAGAGGCAGGGAGAGAGAGAGAGAGAGAGAGGCAGGGAGAGAGAGAGAGGCAGGGAGAGAGAGAGAGGCAGAGAGAGAGAGAGAGAGAGACAGAGAGAGAGAGAGAGAGAAGCAGGGAGAGAGAGAGAGAGAGAAGCAGGGAGAGAGAGAGAGAGAGGCAGAGAGAGAGAGAGAGAGAGGCAGGGAGAGAGAGAGAGGCAGAGAGAGAGAGAGACAGGGAGAGAGAGAGGCAGAGAGAGAGAGAGAGAGAGAGACAAGGAGAGAGAGAGAGAGAGACAGGGAGAGAGAGAGAGACAGGGAGAGAGAGAGAGACAGGGAGAGAGAGAGAGAGACAGAGAGAGAGAGAGAGAGGCAGAGAGAGAAAGGGGACAGACAGAGAGAGAGGGGGACAGACAGAGAGAGAGGCAGAGAGAGAGAGAGAGGGGGACAGACAGAGAGAGAGGGGGACTGACAGAGAGAGGGGGGTTAGAGAGAGAGAGAGAGACGGACAGAGAGAGAGAAAGAGGGGGGACAGACAGAGAGAGAGGGACAGACAGAGAGAGAGAGAGAGAGGGACAGACAGAGAGAGAGAGACAGACAGAGAGAGAGAGGGACAGACAGAGAGAGAGAGGGACAGACAGAGAGAGAGAGAGGGACAGACAGAGAGAGAGGGACAGAGAGGGAGAGACGGACAGAGAGGGAGAGACGGACAGAGGGACAGACAGAGAGAGAGAGGGACAGACAGAGAGAGAGAGAGGGACAGACAGAGAGAGAGAGAGGGACAGACAGAGAGAGAGAGAGGGACAGACAGAGAGAGAGAGAGGGACAGAGAGGGAGAGAGGGACAGAGAGGGAGAGAGGGACAGAGAGGGAGAGACGGACAGAGAGAGAGAGGGAGACGGATAGAGAGAGAGAGAGGGACAGACAGAGAGAGAGGGGGGGACAGACAGAGAGGGGACAGACAGAGACAGAAAGAGAGGGACAGACAGAGAGACAGAGGGAGGGACAGAGAGAGGGACAGACAGAGACAGAAAGAGAGGGACAGACAGAGAGACAGAGGGAGGGACAGAGAGAGAGAGAGACAGAGAGAGAGAGACAGAGGGAGGGACAGAGAGGGACAGAGAGGGACAGAGAGAGAGAGGGACAGAGAGAGAGGGGGACAGAGAGAGAGGGGGACAGAGAGAGAGGGGGACAGAGAGAGAGGGGGACAGAGAGAGAGGACAGAGAGAGAGGGGGACAGAGAGAGAGGGGGACAGAGAGAGAGGGGGACAGAGAGAGAGGGGGACAGAGAGAGAGGGGGACAGAGAGAGAGGGGGACAGAGAGAGAGGGGGACAGAGAGAGAGGGGGACAGAGAGAGAGGGGGACAGAGAGAGAGGGGGACAGAGAGAGAGGGGGACAGACAGAGAGGGGGACAGAGAGAGAGGGGGACAGACAGAGAGGGGGACAGACAGAGAGGGGGACAGACAGAGAGGGGGACAGACAGAGAGGGGGACAGACAGAGAGGGGGACAGACAGAGAGGGGGACAGACAGAGAGGGGGACAGACAGAGAGGGGGACAGACAGAGAGGGGGACAGACAGAGAGGGGGACAGACAGAGAGGGGGACAGACAGAGAGGGGGACAGAGAGAGAGGGGGACAGACGAGAGAGGGGGACAGAGAGAGAGGGGGACAGAGAGAGAGGGGGACAGACAGAGAGAGAGGGGGACAGAGAGAGAAGCAGAGAGGGGACCGAGAGAGGGGGACAGACAGAGAGGGGGACAGACAGAGAGGGGGACAGACAGAGAGGGGGACAGACAGAGAGGGGGACAGACAGAGAGGGGGACAGACAGAGAGGGGGACAGACAGAGAGGGGGACAGACAGAGAGGGGGACAGACAGAGAGGGGGACAGACAGAGAGGGGGACAGACAGAGAGGGGGACAGACAGAGAGGGGGACAGACAGAGAGGGGGACAGACAGAGAGGGGGACAGACAGAGAGGGGGACAGACAGAGAGGGGGACAGACAGAGAGGGGGACAGACAGAGAGGGGGACAGACAGAGAGGGGGACAGACAGAGAGGGGGACAGACAGAGAGGGGGACAGACAGAGAGGGGGACAGACAGAGAGGGGGACAGACAGAGAGGGGGACAGAGAGAGAGGGGGACAGACAGAGAGGGGGACAGAGAGAGAGGGGGACAGAGAGAGAGGGGGACAGAGAGAGAGGGGGACAGAGAGAGAGGGGGACAGAGAGAGAGGGGGACAGAGAGAGAGGGGGACAGAGAGAGAGGGGGACAGAGAGAGAGGGGGACAGAGAGAGAGGGGGACAGAGAGAGAGGGGGACAGAGAGAGAGGGGGACAGAGAGAGAGAGGGACAGAGAGAGAGAGGGACAGAGAGAGAGAGGGACAGAGAGAGAGAGGGACAGAGAGAGAGAGGGACAGAGAGAGAGAGGGACAGAGAGAGAGAGGGACAGAGAGAGAGAGGGACAGAGAGAGAGAGGGACAGAGAGAGAGAGGGACAGAGAGAGAGAGGGACAGAGAGAGAGAGGGACAGAGAGAGAGAGGGACAGAGAGAGAGAGGGACAGAGAGAGAGAGGGACAGAGAGAGAGAGGGACAGAGAGAGAGAGGGACAGAGAGAGAGAGGGACAGAGAGAGAGAGGGACAGAGAGAGAGAGGGACAGAGAGAGAGAGGGACAGAGAGAGAGAGGGACAGAGAGAGAGAGGGACAGAGAGAGAGGGGGACAGACAGAGAGGGGGACAGACAGAGAGGGGGACAGACAGAGAGAGGGACAGACAGAGAGAGGGACAGACAGAGAGAGGGACAGACAGAGAGAGGGACAGACAGAGAGAGGGACAGACAGAGAGAGGGACAGACAGAGAGAAGGACAGACAGAGAGAGGGACAGACAGAGAGAGGGACAGACAGAGAGAGGGACAGACAGAGAGAGGGACAGACAGAGAGAGGGACAGACAGAGAGAGGGACAGACAGAGAGAGGGACAGACAGAGAGAGGGACAGACAGAGAGAGGGACAGACAGAGAGGGGGACAGACAGAGAGGGGGACAGACAGAGAGGGGGACAGACAGAGAGAGGGACAGACAGAGAGAGGGACAGACAGAGAGAGGGACAGACAGAGAGAGGGACAGACAGAGAGAGGGACAGACAGAGAGAGGGACAGACAGAGAGAGAGGGAATGACAGGGAGAGAGGGACAGACAGGGAGAGAGGGACAGACAGGGAGAGAGGGACAGACAGGGAGAGAGGGACAGACAGGGAGAGAGGGACAGACAGGGAGAGGGGGGGAGATAGAGAGAGAGAGAGAGGGAGGGAGGGACAGAGAGAGAGCATGACAGAGAGAGAGAGAGTGAGGGACATGGAGAGAGAGGGACACACACAGAGCGAGAGAGAGGGACAGAGCGAGAGAGAGGGACACACAGGGCGAGAGAGAGGGACACACAGGGCGAGAGAGAGGGACACACAGGGCGAGAGAGAGGGACACACAGGGCGAGAGAGAGGGACAGAGCGAGAGAGAGGGACACACAGGGCGAGAGAGAGGGACAGAGCGAGAGAGAGGGACACACAGGGCGAGAGAGAGGGACACACAGGGCGAGAGAGAGGGACACACAGGGCGAGAGAGAGGGACACACAGGGCGAGAGAGAGGGACACACAGGGCGAGAGAGGGGGACACACAGGGCGAGAGAGGGGGACACACAGGGCGAGAGAGGGGGACACACAGGGCGAGAGAGAGGGACACACAGGGCGAGAGAGAGGGACACACAGGGCGAGAGAGGGACACACAGGGCGAGAGAGAGGGACACACAGGGCGAGAGAGAGGGACACACAGAGCGAGAGGGGGACACACAGAGCGAGAGAGAGGGACACACACCGAGAGAGAGGGACACACAGGGCGAGAGAGGGGGACACACAGGGCGAGAGAGAGGGACACACAGGGCGAGAGAGAGGGACACACAGGGCGAGAGAGGGACACACAGGGCGAGAGAGAGGGACACACAGGGCGAGAGAGGGGGACACACAGAGCGAGAGGGGGACACACAGGGCGAGAGAGAGGGACAGACAGAGCGAGAGAGAGCAGGACACACAGAGCGAGAGAGAGGGACACACAGGGCGAGAGTGACAGAGAGAGAGAGGGACACACAGGGCGAGAGTGACAGAGAGAGAGAGGGACACACAGAGCGAGAGAGAGGGACACACAGGGCGAGAGTGACAGAGAGAGAGAGGGACACACAGGGCGAGAGTGACAGAGAGAGAGAGGGACACACACACGTCTGACCTCGGAGGTGCGAGTGCTGTTGTCTATCCATCCTCCCCGACAGTAATCAGCCAAGCGTGCAGGCCAGAAAGGGGGTAAAAGCAGGGGGTGTTGAAGGTGTTGCTCCTTGCTGCACTTAGCAGCAGAACCCACCTCCCCCCGCACCCCCCCCCCCCCCCCCCGCCTCCCCAGCCATAAATACCTCCCACTGCCCTTCTTCTTAACACATTAACCTCGCCTACCTATCTGCCCTATTCACACCGCCCTTCAAGCTGATCGCTGAAGGGGGCACGCTGTGTGTGGACAGCGATCCAAAGATGGAGTGGGGGTCAGTCAGAACTCAATTGCACGGTAGCGCAGTGGTTAGCGCCGCTGCCTCACAGCGCCAGGGGCCCGGGTTCGATTCCCGGCTCGGGTCACTGTCTGTGTGGAGTTTGCACATTCTCCTCGTGTCTGCGTGGGTTTCCTCCGGGTGCTCCGGTTTCCTCCCACAGTCCGAAAGATCTGCGGGTTAGGTGGATTGGCCGTGCTAAAAATTGCCCCTTAGAGTCAGGGGGACTAGCTGGGGTAAATACGTGGGGGTTATGGGGATAGGGTCTGTGTGGGGCTGTGGTCGGGGCAGACTCGATGGCCCCCTTATGCACTGTCGGGATTCTATGGTTTTATAATTTGGGTCGAATCGAGCTCGACAGAGCACGGACGCATTTCTCAGCGGAATTCCGATACCTGCAGCACCTTCCGCAGCTCTGGGACATTCCCAAAGTGCTTCCCCTGCCAGCCAGCAGCATGCTTCCCAAGTCCAGTCACCCTGACGGAGGAGGCGGCCGATTGGCACGGGGAGCGGGAGGGGTGGTCAGGAGGGGGGGCTGCACCCGAACAGGAATTTTGCTGGCGTTGGCCATTTGGCCCATCGAGCCTGCACCAATTCTCTGACAGAGCATTTTACCCAGGCCCTGTGTGTAACCCCACATATTCGCCCTGCTAAATACCCAACCTATACATCCTGGGTCACTAAGGGGCAATCCACCTGACCTGCACAGGATAGAGAGAGAGAGAAAGCGGAGCACCCGGAGGAAACCCACGCAGACACGGGGGAGAAGGTGCAAACTCCGCACAGACACCAAAGGCCGGAATTGAACCCGGGTCCCTGACGCTGGGCGGTGGCAGTGCCGACCTCTCATTATATGCAACAGCAGAGATTGAGTGACAGGCTGGAACCTGAGCCGAGGGGAGGGGATGATACCTCAAAGGAGATAAGTTGACACAAATGTACAAAGCACGTTCCTCCAGCATCCCCAGCACAGAACTGGCCTATCCGATTCACTCGGGGACTTGTCCCCGATCGCCCGTGTTCTTCTGTCACCCGGAAGGATAAAGGGGGCCAACACACCAACAATGGACGGACGATGATTTTTATTAGCCTAGCGCCGCGGGATCATGCTGTACACAGTCCAGCTGCTGCATTTCCTTTCATGTCAACGGTGATGGCATCTCTCAGGCTCTGGAGTGGTTTGGGGAGGTCCCAAAGCAGCCAGAAAGTTCTCCCTCTCTGTACCTGCCTCTCCCTCTCTGTACCTCTCTCCCTGTACCTCTCTCTATCTCAGTACCTGCCTCTCTCTCCCTGTACCTCTCTCTATCTCTGTACCTGCCTCTCTCTCTCTGTACCTCTCTCTCTCTGTACCTGCCTCTCTCTCTCTGTACCTGCCTCTCTCTCTCTGTACCTGCCCCCTCCCTCTCTGTACCTGCCGCTCTCTCTCTGTACCTGCCTCTCTCTCTCTGTACCTGCCTCTCTCTCTCTGTACCTGCCTCTCTCTCTCTGTACCTGCCTCTCTCTCTCTGTACCTCTATCTCTGTACCTGCCTCTCTCTCTGTACCTGCCTCTCCCTCTCTGTACCTCTATCTCTGTACCTGCCTCTCTCTCTGTACCTGCCTCTCCCTCTCTGTACCTCTATCTCTGTACCTGCCTCTCTATCTCTGTACCTACTCTCTCCCACTCTCTCTCCTTGTACCTGCCTCTCTATCTCTGTACCTGCCTCTCCCTCTCTGTACCTCTATCTCTGTACCTGCCTCTCTATCTCTGTACCTACTCTCTCCCACTCTCTCTCCTTGTACCTGCCTCTCTATCTCTGTACCTGCCTCTCTCTCTCTGTACCTACTCTCTCCCACTCTCTCTCCCTGCCTCTCTCTCTCTCTGTACCTACCTCTCTCTATACCTACTCTCTCCCACTCTCTCTGTACCTGCCCCCTCCCTCTCTGTACCTGCCCCTCTGCTTCTCTCTCTGTACCTGCCTCTCTCTCTCTCTGTACCTACTCTCTCCCACTCTCTCTCTGTACCTGCCTCTCTCCCTCTCTCTCTGTACCTGCCTCTCTCCCACTCTCTCTGTACCTGCCTCTCTCCCACTCTCTCTCTGTACCTACTCTCTCCCTCTCTCTCTCTGTACCTGCCTCTCTCCCACTCTCTCTCTGTACCTGCCTCTCTCTCTGTACATGCCCCTCTGCTTCTCTCTCTGTACCTGCCTCTCTCTCTCTCTCTCTGTACCTGTCTCTCTCCCACTCTCTCTCTGTACCTGCCTCTCTCCCACTCTCTCTCTGTACCTGCCTCTCTCCCACTCTCTCTCTGTACCTGCTTCTGTCCCACTCTCTCTCTGTACCTGCCTCTCTCTCTCTGTACCTGCCCCTCTGCTTCTCTCTCTGTACCTGCCTCTCTCTCTCTCTGTACCTGTCTCTCTCCCACTCTCTCTCTGTACCTGTCTCTCTCCCACTCTCTCTCTGTACCTGTCTCTCTCCCACTCTCTCTCTGTACCTGCCTCTCTCCCACTCTCTCTCTGTACCTGCCTCTCTCCCACTCTCTCTCTGTACCTGCCTCTCTCCCACTCTCTCTCTGTACCTGCCTCTCTCCCACTCTCTCTCTGTACCTGCTTCTGTCCCACTCTCTCTCTGTACCTGCCTCTCTCTCTCTGTACCTGCCCCTCTGCTTCTCTCTCTGTACCTGCCTCTCTCTCTCTCTCTCTGTACCTGCCTCTCTCCCACTCTCTCTCTGTACCTGCCTCTCTCCCACTCTCTCTCTGTACCTGCCTCTCTCCCACTCTCTCTCTGTACCTGCCTCTCTCTCTCTGTACCTCCCTCTCTCTGTACCTACTCTTTCCCACTCTCTCTCTGGACCTGCCTCTCTCCCACTCTCTCTCTGGACCTGCCTCTCTCCCACTCTCTCTCTGTACCTGCCTCTCTCCCACTCTCTCTCTGTACCTGCCTCTGTCCCACTCTCTCTCTGTACCTGCCTCTCTCTCTCTGTACCTACTCTCTCCCACTCTCTCTCTGTACCTGCCTCTCTCTCTCTGTACCTGCCTCTCTCCCACTCTCTCTCTGTACCTACTCTTTCCCACTCTCTCTCTGTACCTGCCTCTCTCCCTCTCTCTCTGTATCTACTCTCTCCCTCTCTCTCTCTGTACCTGCCTCTCTCCCTCTCTCTCTGTACCTGCCTCTCTCCCACTCTCTATCTCTGTATCTGCCTCTCTCTCTCTGTACCTGCCTCTCTCCCACTCTCTCTCTGTACCTACTCTCTCCCACTCTCTCTCTGTACCTGCATCTCTCCCACTCTCTCTCTGTACCTGCACCTCTCCCACTCTCTCTCTCCCTCTCTGTACCTACTCTCTCCCACTCTCTCTGTACCTGCATCTCTCCCACTCTCTCCCTCTCTGTACCTGCCTCTCTCCCACTCTCTCTCTGTACCTGCCTCTCTCTCTCTGTACCTGCCTCTCTCCCACTCTCTCTCTGTACCTGCCTCTCTCCCACTCTCTATCTCTGTACCTGCCTCTCCCTCTCTGTACCTGCCTCTCTCCCTCTCTGTACCTGCCTCTCTCTCTCTGTACCTACTCTCTCCCACTCTCTATCTCTGTACCTGCCTCTCTCTCTCTGTACCTACTCTCTCCCTCTCTCTCTCTGTACCTGCCTCTCTCCCACTCTCTGTCTCTGTACCTGTCTCTCTCCCACTCTCTGTCTCTGTATCTGCCTCTCTCTCTGTACCTGCCTCTCTCCCTCTGTACCTGCCTCTCTCCCTCTGTACCTGCCTCTCTCCCTCTGTACCTACTCTCTCCCACTCTCTCTGTACCTGCATCTCTCCCACTCTCTCTCTCCCTCTCTGTACCTACTCTCTCCCACTCTCTCTCTGTACCTGCCTCTCTCTCTGTACCTGCCCCTCTGCTTCTCTCTCTGTACCTGTCTCTCTCCCACTCTCTCTCTGTACCTGCTCTCTCCCACTCTCTCTCTGTACCTGTCTCTCTCCCACTCTCTCTCTGTACCTGCTCTCTCCCACTCTCTCTCTGTACCTGCCTCTCTCCCACTCTCTCTCTGTACCTGCCTCTCTCCCACTCTCTCTCTGTACCTGCCTCTCTCTCTCTGTACCTGCCTCTCTCCCACTCTCTCTCTGTACCTGCCTCTCTCCCTCTCTCTCTCTGTACCTGCCTCTCTCCCACTCTCTCTCTGTACCTGCCTCTCTCCCACTCTCTCTCTGTACCTGTCTCTCTCCCACTCTCTCTCTGTACCTGCCTCTCTCCCACTCTCTCTCTGTACCTGCCTCTCTCCCACTCTCTCTCTGTACCTGCCTCTCTCCCACTCTATCTCTGTACCTACTCTCTCTCCCACTCTCTCTCTGTACCTGCCTCTCTCGCACTCTCTCTCTGTACCTGCCTCTCTCCCACTCTCTCTCTGTACCTGCCTCTCTCCCACTCTCTCTCTGTACCTGCCTCTCTCTCTCTGTACCTCCCTCTCTCTGTACCTACTCTTTCCCACTCTCTCTCTGTACCTGCCTCTCTCCCACTCTCTCTCTGTACCTGCCTCTCTCCCACTCTCTCTCTGTACCTGCCTCTCTCCCACTCTCTCTCTGTACCTGCCTCTGTCCCACTCTCTCTCTGTACCTGCCTCTCTCTCTCTGTACCTACTCTCTCCCACTCTCTCTCTGTACCTGCCTCTCTCTCTCTGTACCTGCCTCTCTCCCACTCTCTCTCTGTACCTACTCTTTCCCACTCTCTCTCTGTACCTGCCTCTCTCCCTCTCTCTCTGTATCTACTCTCTCCCTCTCTCTCTCTGTACCTGCCTCTCTCCCTCTCTCTCTGTACCTGCCTCTCTCCCACTCTCTATCTCTGTATCTGCCTCTCTCTCTCTGTACCTGCCTCTCTCCCACTCTCTCTCTGTACCTACTCTCTCCCACTCTCTCTCTGTACCTGCATCTCTCCCACTCTCTCTCTGTACCTGCATCTCTCCCACTCTCTCTCTCCCTCTCTGTACCTACTCTCTCCCACTCTCTCTGTACCTGCATCTCTCCCACTCTCTCCCTCTCTGTACCTGCCTCTCTCCCACTCTCTCTCTGTACCTGCCTCTCTCTCTCTGTACCTGCCTCTCTCCCACTCTCTCCACCTGCTCTCTCCCACTCTCTATCTCTGTACCTGCCTCCCTCTCTGGTACCTGCCTCTCTCCCTCTCTGTACCTGCCTCTCTCTCTCTGTACCTACTCTCTCCCACTCTCTATCTCTGTACCTGCCTCTCTCTCTCTGTACCTACTCTCTCCCTCTCTCTCTCTGTACCTGCCTCTCTCCCACTCTCTATCTCTGTACCTGTCTCTCTCCCACTCTCTGTCTCTGTATCTGCCTCTCTCTCTGTACCTGCCTCTCTCCCTCTGTACCTGCCTCTCTCTCTGTACCTGCCCCTCTGCTTCTCTCTCTGTACCTGTCTCTCTCCCACTCTCTCTCTGTACCTGCTCTCTCCCACTCTCTCTCTGTACCTGTCTCTCTCCCACTCTCTCTCTGTACCTGCTCTCTCCCACTCTCTCTCTGTACCTGCTCTCTCCCACTCTCTCTCTGTACCTGCCTCTCTCCCTCTCTCTCACTCTGTACCTGTCTCTCTCCCACTCTCTCTCTGTACCTGCCTCTCTCCCTCTCTGTACCTGTCTCTCTCCCACTCTCTCTCTGTACCTGCCTCTCTCCCTCTCTGTACCTGCCTCTCTCCCTCTCTGTACCTGTCTCTCTCCCACTCTCTCTGTACCTGTCTCTCTCCCTCTCTGTACCTGTCTCTCTCCCACTCTCTCTGTACCTGTCTCTCTCCCTCTCTCTCTGTACCTGTCTCTCTCCCTCTCTCTCTCTGTACCTGCCTCTCTCCCTCTCTCTCACTCTGTACCTGTCTCTCTCCCACTCTCTCTCTGTACCTGCCTCTCTCCCTCTCTGTACCTGTCTCTCTCCCACTCTCTCTCTGTACCTGCCTCTCTCCCTCTCTGTACCTGCCTCTCTCCCCTCTTCTCTGTACCTGTCTCTCTCCCACTCTCTCTGTACCTGTCTCTCTCCCACTCTCTCTCTGTACCTGTCTCTCTCCCACTCTGTACCTGTCTCTCTCCCACTCTCTCTGTACCTGTCTCTCTCCCACTCTCTCTCTGTACCTGCCTCTCTCCCTCTCTCTCTCTGTACCTGTCTCTCTCCCACTCTCTCTCTGTACCTGCCTCTCTCCCTCTCTCTCTCTCTGTACCTGCCTCTCTCTCTCTCTGTACCTGCCTCTCTCCCTCTCTCTCTCTCTGTACCTGTCTCTCTCCCACTCTCTCTCTGTACCTGTCTCTCTCCCACTCTCTCTGTACCTGTCTCTCTCCCACTCTCTCTCTGTACCTGTCTCTCTCCCACT
>NW_027593681.1:0-28442 GCF_964213995.1 Mustelus asterias
CCCCTCCTCTCCCTCCGTCCCGCCCCTCCTCTCCCTGCTCCCTGCCCCTCCTCTCCCTCTCCCGCCCCCTCCTCTCCCTCTCCCGCCCCTCCTCTCCCTCTCCCGCCCCTCCTCTCCCTCTCCCGCCCCTCCTCTCCCTCTCCCCTCTCCCGCCCCTCCTCTCCCTCTCCCGCCCCTCCTCTCCCTCTCCCGCCCCTCCTCTCCCTCTCCCGCCCCTCCTCTCCCTCTCCCGCCCCTCCTCTCCCTCTCCCGCCCCTCCTCTCCCTCTCCCGCCCCTCCTCTCCCTCTCCCGCCCCTCCTCTCCCTCTCCCGCCCCTCCCTCTCCCTCTCCCGCCCCTCCTCTCCCTCTCCCGCCCCTCCTCTCCCTCTCCCGCCCCTCCTCTCCCTCTCCCGCCCCTCCTCTCCCTCTCCCGCCCCTCCTCTCCCTCTCCCGCCCCTCCTCTCCCTCTCCCGCCCCTCCTCTCCCTCTCCCGCCCCTCCTCTCCCTCTCCCGCCCCTCCTCTCCCTCTCCCGCCCCTCCTCTCCCTCTCCCGCCCCTCCTCTCCCTCTCCCGCCCCTCCTCTCCCTCTCCCGCCCCTCCTCTCCCTCTCCCGCCCCTCCTCTCCCTCTCCCGAGTATCGCCCCCTCCTCTCCCTCTCCCGCCCCTCCTCTCCCTCTCCCGCCCCTCCTCTCCCTCTCCCGCCCCCTCCTCTCCCTCTCCCGCCCCTCCTCTCCCTCTCCCGCCCCTCCTCTCCCTCTCCCGCCCCTCCTCTCCCTCTCCCGCCCCTCCTCTCCCTCTCCCGCCCCTCCTCTCCCTCTCCCGCCCCTCCTCTCCCTCTCCCGCCCCTCCTCTCCCTCTCCCGCCCCTCCTCTCCCTCTCCCGCCCCTCCTCTCCCTCTCCCGCCCCTCCTCTCCCTCTCCCGCCCCTCCTCTCCCTCTCCCGCCCCTCCTCTCCCTCTCCCGCCCCTCCTCTCCCTCTCCCGCCCCTCCTCTCCCTCTCCCGCCCCTCCTCTCCCTCTCCCGCCCCTCCTCTCCCTCTCCCGCCCCTCCTCTCCCTCTCCCGCCCCTCCTCTCCCTCTCCCGCCCCTCCTCTCCCTCTCCCGCCCCTCCTCTCCCTCTCCCGCCCCTCCTCTCCCTCTCCCGCCCCTCCTCTCCCTCTCCCGCCCCTCCTCTCCCTCTCCCGCCCCTCCTCTCCCTCTCCCGCCCCTCCTCTCCCTCTCCCGCCCCTCCTCTCCCTCTCCCGCCCCTCCTCTCCCTCTCCCGCCCCTCCTCTCCCTCTCCCGCCCCTCCTCTCCCTCTCCCGCCCCTCCTCTCCCTCTCCCGCCCCTCCTCTCCCTCTCCCGCCCCTCCTCTCCCTCTCCCGCCCCTCCTCTCCCTCTCCCGCCCCTCCTCTCCCTCTCCCGCCCCTCCTCTCCCTCTCCCGCCCCTCCTCTCCCTCTCCCGCCCCTCCTCTCCCTCTCCCGCCCCTCCTCTCCCTCTCCCGCCCCTCCTCTCCCTCTCCCGCCCCTCCTCTCCCTCTCCCGCCCCCTCCTCTCCCTCTCCCGCCCCTCCTCTCCCCCCTCTCCCCCTCCTCTCCCTCTCCCGCCCCTCCTCTCCCTCTCCCGCCCCTCCTCTCCCTCTCCCGCCCCTCCTCTCCCTCTCCCGCCCCTCCTCTCCCTCTCCCGCCCCTCCTCTCCCTCTCCCGCCCCTCCTCTCCCTCTCCCGCCCCTCCTCTCCCTCTCCCGCCCCTCCTCTCCCTCTCCCGCCCCTCCTCTCCCTCTCCCGCCCCTCCTCTCCCTCTCCCGCCCCTCCTCTCCCTCTCCCGCCCCTCCTCTCCCTCTCCCGCCCCTCCTCTCCCTCTCCCGCCCCTCCTCTCCCTCTCCCGCCCCTCCTCTCCCTCTCCCGCCCCTCCTCTCCCTCTCCCGCCCCTCCTCTCCCTCTCCCGCCCCTCCTCTCCCTCTCCCGCCCCTCCTCTCCCTCTCCCGCCCCTCCTCTCCCTCTCCCGCCCCTCCTCTCCCTCTCCCGCCCCTCCTCTCCCTCTCCCGCCCCTCCTCTCCCTCTCCCGCCCCTCCTCTCCCTCTCCCGCCCCTCCTCTCCCTCTCCCGCCCCTCCTCTCCCTCTCCCGCCCCTCCTCTCCCTCTCCCGCCCCTCCTCTCCCTCTCCCGCCCCTCCTCTCCCTCTCCCGCCCCTCCTCTCCCTCTCCCGCCCCTCCTCTCCCTCTCCCGCCCCTCCTCTCCCTCTCCCGCCCCTCCTCTCCCTCTCCCGCCCCTCCTCTCCCTCTCCCGCCCCTCCTCTCCCTCTCCCGCCCCTCCTCTCCCTCTCCCGCCCCTCCTCTCCCTCTCCCGCCCCTCCTCTCCCTCTCCCGCCCCTCCTCTCCCTCTCCCGCCCCTCCTCTCCCTCTCCCGCCCCTCCTCTCCCTCTCCCGCCCCTCCTCTCCCTCTCCCGCCCCTCCTCTCCCTCTCCCGCCCCTCCTCTCCCTCTCCCGCCCCTCCTCTCCCTCTCCCGCCCCTCCTCTCCCTCTCCCGCCCCTCCTCTCCCTCTCCCGCCCCTCCTCTCCCTCTCCCGCCCCTCCTCTCCCTCTCCCGCCCCTCCTCTCCCTCTCCCGCCCCTCCTCTCCCTCTCCCGCCCCTCCTCTCCCTCTCCCGCCCCTCCTCTCCCTCTCCCGCCCCTCCTCTCCCTCTCCCGCCCCTCCTCTCCCTCTCCCGCCCCTCCTCTCCCTCTCCCGCCCCTCCTCTCCCTCTCCCGCCCCTCCTCTCCCTCTCCCGCCCCTCCTCTCCCTCTCCCGCCCCTCCTCTCCCTCTCCCGCCCCTCCTCTCCCTCTCCCGCCCCTCCTCTCCCTCTCCCGCCCCTCCTCTCCCTCTCCCGCCCCTTTCCTCCTCTCCCTCTCCCGCCCCTCCTCTCCCTCTCCCGCCCCTCCTCTCCCTCTCCCGCCCCTCCTCTCCCTCTCCCGCCCCTCCTCTCCCTCTCCCGCCCCTCCTCTCCCTCTCCCGCCCCTCCTCTCCCTCTCCCGCCCCTCCTCTCCCTCTCCCGCCCCTCCTCTCCCTCTCCCGCCCCTCCTCTCCCTCTCCCGCCCCTCCTCTCCCTCTCCCGCCCCTCCTCTCCCTCTCCCGCCCCTCCTCTCCCTCTCCCTCCCCTCCCTCTCCCTCTCCCGCCCCTCCTCTCCCTCTCCCGCCCCCTCTCTCTCCCTCTCCCGCCCCTCCTCTCCCTCCTCCCTCCCTCCTCTCCCTCTCCCGCCCCTCCTCTCCCTCTCCCTCTCCCGCCCCTCCTCTCTCCTCTCCCCGCCCTCCTCCTCTCCCTCTCCCTCCTCTCCCGCCCCTCCTCTCCCTCTCCCTCTCCCGCCCCTCCTCTCCCTCTCCCTCTCCCGCCCCTCCTCTCCCCTCCCTCCTCTCCCTCTCCCGCCCCTCCTCTCCCTCTCCCTCTCCCGCCCCTCCTCTCCCTCCCTCTCCCGCCCCTCCTCTCCCTCTCCCCTCCCGCCCCTCCTCTCCCTCTCCCTCTCCCGCCCCTCTCCCTCTCCCTCTCCCGCCCCTCCTCTCCCTCTCCCGCCCTCCTCTCCCTCTCCCTCCCCTCCTCTCCCTCTCCCGCCCCTCCTCTCCCTCTCCCGCCCCTCCTCTCCCTCTCCCGCCCCTCCTCTCCCTCTCCCGCCCCTCCTCTCCCTCTCCCGCCCCTCCTCTCCCTCTCCCCGCCCCTCCTCTCCCTCTCCCGCCCCTCCTCTCCCTCTCCCGCCCCTCCTCTCCCTCTCCCGCCCCTCCTCTCCCTCTCCCGCCCCTCCTCTCCCTCTCCCGCCCCTCCTCTCCCTCTCCCGCCCCTCCTCTCCCTCTCCCGCCCCTCCTCTCCCTCTCCCGCCCCTCCTCTCCCTCTCCCGCCCCTCCTCTCCCTCTCCCGCCCCTCCTCTCCCTCTCCCGCCCCTCCTCTCCCTCTCCCGCCCCTCCTCTCCCTCTCCCGCCCCTCCTCTCCCTCTCCCGCCCCTCCTCTCCCTCTCCCGCCCCTCCTCTCCCTCTCCCGCCCCTCCTCTCCCTCTCCCGCCCCTCCTCTCCCTCTCCCGCCCCTCCTCTCCCTCTCCCGCCCCTCCTCTCCCTCTCCCGCCCCTCCTCTCCCTCTCCCGCCCCTCCTCTCCCTCTCCCGCCCCTCCTCTCCCTCTCCCGCCCCTCCTCCTCTCCGCCCCTCCTCCCTCTCCCGCCCCTCCTCTCCCTCTCCCGCCCCTCCTCTCCCTCTCCCGCCCCTCCTCTCCCTTCCCCGCCCCTCCTCTCCCTCTCCCGCCCCTCCTCTCCCTCTCCTCTCCCGCCCCTCCTCTCCCTCTCCCGCCCCTCCTCTCCCTCTCCCGCCCCTCCTCTCCCTCTCCGCCCCTCCTCTCCTCTCCCGCCCCTCCTCTCCCTCTCCCGCCCCTCCTCTCCCTCTCCCGCCCCTCCTCTCCCTCTCCCGCCCCTCCTCTCCCTCTCCCGCCCCTCCTCTCCCTCTCCCGCCCCTCCTCTCCCTCTCCCGCCCCTCCTCTCCCTCTCCCGCCCCTCCTCTCCCTCTCCCGCCCCTCCTCTCCCTCTCCCGCCCCTCCTCTCCCTCTCCCGCCCCTCCTCTCCCTCTCCCGCCCCTCCTCTCCCTCTCCCGCCCCTCCTCTCCCTCTCCCGCCCCTCCTCTCCCTCTCCCGCCCCTCCTCTCCCTCTCCCGCCCCTCCTCTCCCTCTCCCGCCCCTCCTCTCCCTCTCCCGCCCCTCCTCTCCTCTCCCGCCCCTCCTCTCCCTCTCCCGCCCCTCCTCTCCCTCTCCCGCCCCTCCTCTCCCTCTCCCGCCCCTCCTCTCCCTCTCCCGCCCCTCCTCTCCCTCTCCCGCCCCTCCTCTCCCTCTCCCGCCCCTCCTCTCCCTCTCCCGCCCCTCCTCTCCCTCTCCCGCCCCTCCTCTCCCTCTCCCGCCCCTCCTCTCCCTCTCCCGCCCCTCCTCTCCCTCTCCCGCCCCTCCTCTCCCTCTCCCGCCCCTCCTCTCCCTCTCCCGCCCCTCCTCTCCCTCTCCCGCCCCTCCTCTCCCTCTCCCGCCCCTCCTCTCCCTCTCCCGCCCCTCCTCTCCCTCTCCCGCCCTCCTCTCCCTCTCCCGCCCCTCCTCTCCCTCTCCCGCCCCTCCTCTCCCTCTCCCGCCCCTCCTCTCCCTCTCCCGCCCCTCCTCTCCCTCTCCCGCCCCTCCTCTCCCTCTCCCGCCCCTCCTCTCCCTCTCCCGCCCCTCCTCTCCCTCTCCCGCCCCTCCTCTCCCTCTCCCGCCCCTCCTCTCCCTCTCCCGCCCCTCCTCTCCTCTCCCGCCCCTCCTCTCCCTCTCCCGCCCCTCCTCTCCCTCTCCCGCCCCTCCTCTCCCTCTCCCGCCCCTCCTCTCCCTCTCCCGCCCCTCCTCTCCCTCTCCCGCCCCTCCTCTCCCTCTCCCGCCCCTCCTCTCCCTCTCCCGCCCCTCCTCTCCCTCTCCCGCCCCTCCTCTCCCTCTCCCGCCCCTCCTCTCCCTCTCCCGCCCCTCCTCTCCCTCTCCCGCCCCTCCTCTCCCTCTCCCGCCCCTCCTCTCCCTCTCCCGCCCCTCCTCTCCCTCTCCCGCCCCTCCTCTCCCTCTCCCGCCCCTCCTCTCCCTCTCCCGCCCCTCCTCTCCCTCTCCCGCCCCTCCTCTCCCTCTCCCGCCCTCCTCTCCCTCTCCCGCCCCTCCTCTCCCTCTCCCGCCCCTCCTCTCCCTCTCCCGCCCCTCCTCTCCCTCTCCCGCCCCTCCCCTCTCCCTCTCCCGCCCCCCTCCGCCCCTCCTCTCCCTCTCCCGCCCCTCCTCTCCCTCTCCCGCCCCTCCTCTCCCTCTCCCGCCCCTCCTCTCCCTCTCCCGCCCCTCCTCTCCCTCTCCCGCCCCTCCTCTCCCTCTCCCGCCCCTCCTCTCCCTCTCCCGCCCCTCCTCTCCCTCTCCCGCCCCTCCTCTCCCTCTCCCGCCCCTCCTCTCCCTCTCCCGCCCCTCCTCTCCCTCTCCCGCCCCTCCTCTCCCTCTCCCGCCCCTCCTCTCCCTCTCCCGCCCCTCCTCTCCCTCTCCCGCCCCTCCTCTCCCTCTCCCGCCCCTCCTCTCCCTCTCCCGCCCCTCCTCTCCCTCTCCCGCCCCTCCTCTCCCTCCCCGCCCCTCCTCTCCCTCTCCCGCCCCTCCTCTCCCTCTCCCGCCCCTCCTCTCCCGCCCCCCCTCTCCCGCCCCCCCTCTCCCGCCCCCCTCTCCCGCCCCCCTCTCCCGCCCCCCCTCTCCCGCCCCCCCTCTCCCTCTCCCTCTCCCGCCCCTCCTCTCCCTCTCCCTCTCCCGCCCCTCCTCTCCCTCTCCCTCTCCCGCCCCTCCTCTCCCTCTCCCTCTCCCGCCCCTCCTCTCCCTCTCCCGCCCCTCCTCTCCCTCTCCCGCCCCTCCTCTCCCTCTCCCGCCCCTCCTCTCCCTCTCCCGCCCCTCCTCTCCCTCTCCCGCCCCTCCTCTCCCTCTCCCGCCCCTCCTCTCCCTCTCCCGCCCTCCTCTCTCTCCTCTCCCGCCCCTCCTCTCCCTCTCCCTCTCCCGCCCCTCCTCTCCCTCTCCCTCTCCCGCCCCTCCTCTCCCTCTCCCTCTCCCGCCCCTCCTCTCCCTCTCCCTCTCCCGCCCCTCCTCTCCCTCTCCCTCTCCCGCCCCTCCTCTCCCTCTCCTCTCCCGCCCCTCCTCTCCCTCTCCCTCTCTCCCGCCCCTCCTCTCCCTCTCCCTCTCCCGCCCCTCCTCTCCCTCTCCGCCCTCCTCTCCCTCTCCCGCCCCTCCTCTCCCTCTCCCGCCCCTCCTCTCCCTCTCCCGCCCCTCCTCTCCCTCTCCCGCCCCTCCTCTCCCTCTCCCGCCCCTCCTCTCCCTCTCCCGCCCCTCCTCTCCCTCTCCCGCCCCTCCTCTCCCTCTCCCGCCCCTCCTCTCCCTCTCCCGCCCCTCCTCTCCCTCTCCCGCCCCTCCTCTCCCTCTCCCGCCCCTCCTCTCCCTCTCCCGCCCCTCCTCTCCCTCTCCCGCCCCTCCTCTCCCTCTCCCGCCCCTCCTCTCCCTCTCCCGCCCCTCCTCTCCCTCTCCCGCCCCTCCTCTCCCTCTCCCGCCCCTCCTCTCCCTCTCCCGCCCCTCCTCTCCCTCTCCCGCCCCTCCTCTCCCTCTCCCGCCCCTCCTCTCCCTCTCCCGCCCCTCCTCTCCCTCTCCCGCCCCTCCTCTCCCTCTCCCGCCCCTCCTCTCCCTCTCCCGCCCCTCCTCTCCCTCTCCCGCCCCTCCTCTCCCTCTCCCGCCCCTCCTCTCCCTCTCCCGCCCCTCCTTCCCTCTCCCGCCCCTCCTCTCCCTCTCCCGCCCCTCCTCTCCCTCTCCCGCCCCTCCTCTCCCTCTCCCGCCCCTCCCCTCCCCCCCGCCCCTCCCCTCCCCCCCGCACTCCCCCCCCCCCCCTGCACTCCCCCCCCCGCACTCCCCCCCCCCCCCCCCTGCACTCCCCCCCCGCACTCCCCCCCCCCCCCCCCGCACTCCCCCCGCACTCCCCCCCCCCGCACTCCCCCCCCCCCCCCGCACTCCCCCCCCGCACTCCCCCCCCCCCGCACTCCCCCCCCCCCCCCCCCCCGCACTCCTCCCCCCCCCCCCCCCCCCCCCCCCGCACTCCCCCAGTCTGCAAGTGCGTTGAGGGTGAATTGGTAACAGATGATTTCTCTCAGAGCTGCAGGTGTCCTACCGGGGCCGGGCCCTGCGGGGACGGGATCTCCCTGTGCCCCCGGGATACATCGGACTGGTTCTGAAGGAGGACCGTGAGCCAAGCCTGGAGGAGGAGGAGGTGAGAGAGCATTCAGTCATCCTGCCGACGTTGGGGACTTTGAGGGGCATGGGCTGGTTCAGCACTGAACCCCCCCCCCCCCCCCCCCGGCATGGCGCGGCAACCCCTCGGCGCCGACCCTCCCACGGCGTGGCGCCCCTCGTGCCGACCCTCCCACGGCGTGGCGCCCCTCGTGCCGATCCTCGCACGGCGCCCCTCATGCCAATCCTCCCACGGCGCGGCGCCCCTCATGCCGATCCTCGCGTGGCACCCCTCATGCCGATCCTCGCACGGCGCCCCTCATGCCGATCCTCGCACGGCGCCCCTCATGCCAATCCTCCCACGGCGCGGCGCCCCTCGTGCCGATCCTCACGCGGCACCCCTCGTGCCAATCCTCCCACGGCGCGGCAGCAACCCTGCCGCAGGGGGCGCCGACCCTCCCACGGCGTGGCGCCCCTCGTGCCGATCCTCGCGTGGCGCCCCTCGTGCCGATCCTCCCGCGGCGCGACGCCCCCTCAGCGCCGACCCTGCCGCAGCGCGGCACCAACCCTCCTGTGGCGCGGCACCCCTCGTGCCGATCCTCCCCTGGCGTGGCCCCTCCCTCGGCGCCGACCCTGCCGCGGCGCCCCTCCCTCGGCGCCAACCCTGCCGTGGCGTGGCACCGACCCTGCCATGGCGCGGCGCCCCTCCATCGGCGCCAACCCTGCCGTGGCGTGGCATCGACCCTGCCGTGGCACGGCGCCCCTTGGATGGTGCAGAATGGCAGTGACATTAGACAATCCCGGGTGATAAGAATGTGTGTCCCATCGCAGGAGCGGACAGTCAGGGCCAAGTCAACATTCTCTTCGCTGACTTACTGGAACCTCGAGACTCCTCCCACAGCCGATGACAGTGTCGTCATGGCCCTGAGCTGGACACAACTTGCCGATGCTGTGAGTACTTTTATTTTAATTGTCTGAATCTATTCCCTTTCCGTCGACCAAGGATTGGGAATATTATCCTCGGAGGGAGTTCGGGGCTGAAATTGTTAAATCCCGAGTACAGTTGGCACAGTGGGTTAGCACTGCTGCCTCACAGCGCCAGGGACCCGGGGCAGCACGGTGACACAGTGGGTTAGCGCTGCTGCCTCACAGCGCCAGGGACCCGGGGCGGCACGGTGACACAGTGGTTAGCACTGCTGCCTCACAGCGCCAGGGACCCGGGGCGGCACGGTGGCACAGTGGGTTAGCACTGCTGCCTCACAGTGCCAGGGACCCAGGGCAGCACGGTGACACAGTGGTTAGCACTGCTGCCTCACAGCGCCAGGGACCCGGGGCGGCACGGTGACACAGTGGTTAGCGCTGTTGCCTCACAGCGCCAGGGACCCAGGGCAGCACGGTGACACAGTGGGTTAACACTGCTGCCTCACAGTGCCAGGGACCCGGGGCAGCACGGTGACACAGTGGGTTAGCACTGCTGCCTCACAGCGCCAGGGACCCGGAGCAGCACGGTGACACAGTGGGTTAGCGCTGCTGCCTCACAGCGCCAGGGACCCGGGGCGGCACGGTGACACAGTGGGTTAGCACTGCTGCCTCACAGCGCCAGGGACCCGGGGCAGCACGGTGGCACAGTGGGTTCGCACTGCTGCCTCACAGCGCCAGGGACCCGGGGCAGCACGCTGGCACAGTGGGTTAGCGCTGCTGCCTCACAGCGCCAGGGACCCGGGGCAGCACGGTGACACAGTGGGTTAGCGCTGCTGCCTCACAGAGCCAGGGACCCGGGGCAGCACGGTGACACAGTGGGTTAGCACTGCTGCCTCACAGCGCCAGGGACCCGGGGCGGCACGGTGACACAGTGGGTTAGCACTGCTGCCTCACAGCGCCAGGGACCCGGGGCAGCACGGTGACACAGTGGGTTAGCACTGCTGCCTCACAGCGCCAGGGACCCGGGGCGGCACGGTGACACAGTGGGTTAGCACTGCTGCCTCACAGCGCCAGGGACCCGGGGCAGCACGGTGACACAGTGGGTTAGCACTGCTGCCTCACAGCGCCAGGGACCCGGGGCAGCACGGTGACACAGTGGGTTAGCGCTGCTGCCTCACAGCGCCAGGGACCCGGGGCAGCACGGTGACACAGTGGGTTAGCACTGCTGCCTCACAGCGTCAGGGACCCGGGTTCGATTCCCGGCTCGGGTCACTGTCTGTGTGGAGTCTGCACGTTCTCCTCGTGTCTGCGTGGGTTTCCTCCGGGTGCTCCGGTTTCCTCCCACAGTCTGAAAGACGTGCTGGTTCGGTGGATTGGCCGTGCTAAATTCTCCCTCGGTGTTACCCGAACAGGCGCCGGAGTGTGGCAACTGGGGGATTTTCACAGTAACTTCATTGCAGTGTTAATGTAAGCTTACTGCTTACACGAATAAACTTTTTAAAACTCAGAGGAGGCTAGTGTCCCCTCGAGTGTGGAGGAACGAGGGGGGGGGGTATCTCATCGAGGGGGGTTTAAGATGATTAGAGGATTGGATAGGGTCGAGAGAGAGAAACTCCTTCCTCAGGTGGTGGGGGAGAGGGGAGATTCCAGAACAAAGTGTCGGGGAGGGGGTGCTGAATGTTAAAATTGGAGCCCGCCCGTTCAGGGGGGGGAATATTGGGAAGTGCTTCATCACACAGAGGGGAGTGGGAATCTGGAACTCTCTCCCACAGAAAACTGCAGAGGCTGCGGGGGGGTCAATTGGAACTGTCCCAAACTGAGATTGAGAGATTTGCGTTGGGTAAAGGAAGGCGGGGAGGGGGCGGCAGGGGTTAAGATGCAGACCAGCAGAGATCCAACTGGGCTCGAGGGGCTGAATGGCCGCCTCCTGTTCCTGTGTGAACACCGTGTTTCTTGGCTCTCTCTAGCCCAGAGGTACGAGGGCCAGTAATGTGGCACAGTCCGGGGCACAGCCACATTACTGGCCCTCCGTGGATATTTTTAAAAAAGCCTCCCCAATTCCAGCCTCTTGAGCATCTCCCCCAACCCCAGATTCCCATCGCTCCGCCATTGGCGGCCGTGCCTTCAGCGGCCTGGGGGGCCCCAAGCTCTGGAACTCCCTCCCGAAACCTCTCTCCTTAAAACTGACCATGTGGACACCTGCCCCGACGGCTCCTGAAATGACCGTGCGAATTAGGAGCAGGCCATTCGGCCCCTCGAGCCTGCTCCACCATTCCATAAAATCATGTACTGTATACAGTGTTCCAGATGTGGTCTCGCCAACATCTGGAGCAAGACTTCCCGGCTTTTACATTCCGTTCCCCTGGCGATAAACAACGTTCCATTTGTCTTCCTAATCACTGGCTGTAGATGCAGGCGAACCTTTCCTGATTCATGTCCCGGGATGCCCAGATCCCTCTGTACCTCAGAGTTCCCCAATCTCTCTCCATCCCAATCAGTCGCTGTTTTGTTCTTGCTGCCAGAGTGGACACATTTCCCCCGCGTTGTACTCCATCTGACAAATTATTGCCCGCTCACTGAACCTGCCCATTGCAGACTCCTTACGTCCTCTTCACAGCTTACTGTCCCCCACCTTTTGCTTTATCGGCAAATTTAGCGACCAGACCTTCTGCCCCTTCATCCAAATCATTGATATAAATTGTAAATCACTGTGGTCCCAGCACTGATTCCTGTGGCATTCCATTCAATCCATCCTACCAATCCAAAAATTACCCATTTGCCCATACTCTGTTTCGTGTTAGCGACCCAATCCTTGCTCAGACGTTACACACACCCACCAAGAACTCTCATTTTGTGTCAGCATCTCCAGGGCCAAGTTCTGATTTGCGTGTCTATGCAGTGCCTTGACAACATCAGTGGGTGCAAGTTGTTGTGGGATTAATCCTCCCCTCAGACTTGAGTGCCTGAAGAGGTTCGGACGGGACTATCATGTGCATAGGATGGTAATCGAGCAAGTGGGGTGGGGGGGGCAGATTTCACTGAAGTCTGAGCTTGCAGTGGGTGAAGGTGGGGTGGCGCAGTGGGTGAGCACTGCTGCCTCACAGCGCCAGGGACCCGGGTTCGATTCCCGGCTTGGAGTCTGCACATTCTCCCCGTGTCTGCGTGGGTTTCCTCCGGGTGCTCCGGTTTCCTCCCACAGTCCGAAAGACGTGCTGGTTAGGGTGCATTGGCTGTGCTAAATCCTCCCTCGGTGTTACCCGAACAGGCGCCGGAGTGTGGCGATAGGGGATTTTCACAGTAACTTCATTGCAGTGTTAATATCATGTGACGGCCTAGTGGTATTATCGTTAAACTATTAATCCAGAAACTCAGCTAATGTTCTGGGGGACCCGGGTTCGAATCCCCGCCCACGGCAGATGGTGGAATTTGAATTCAATAAAAAATATCTGGGATTAAGAATCTACTGATGACCCATTGTCGGAAAAACCCATCTGGTGCCCTTTAGGGAAGGAAATCTGCCGTCCTTACCCGGTCTGGCCTACATGTGACTCCAGAGCCACAGCAATGTGGGTGACTCTCAACTGCCCTCCAAGGGGCAACTAGGGATGGGCAATAAATGCTGTCCCAGCCAGTGACGCCCATGGCCCAAGAATGAGTAAAGAAAAAAATCATAAATAACCTTGAATCCGATGTGGACGGGTGTGGGAGTATTGTACAGAGAGAGACACCATTACCTCTGCGACTGATCTCGCCCCAGCGAGGGGGTTAACGCTGGGGACATTCCGACCAGGGCTACCCAGTGTGAAAGGTGGATATTCTAGGTGTTGTGTGAGGGATGCTGTGTTGTATTTTACAGCTCCAGGCTCCCGTGGAAGATGAGTGAGCAGCGGCGAGAGGAGACTGACGGAGGGTGAGAAGCAGATTCTGCCTCCCCCATCCCCCATCCCACACCCCATCATCAGCTGCCAAGTACAGGCGTTGGATATCTGTGGGGAGACAGCGAGACGCAGGAAGCATAAATAAAGGATTATTTTTTTATCAGATTCATCCACGTCTATTGTATTATGTTGGTTTGGTTTTGGGGGGGTGGAGGGTGAGGATGTCCTTGCTACAGAGGGCGTGCAGCGAAGGTTTACCAGGCTGATTCCTGGGATGGCAGGTCTGTCATATGAGGAGAGACTAAATCGGTTAGGATTATATTCACTGGAGTTTGGAAGAGTGAGAGGGGATCTCATAGAAATTCTAACAGGGTTAGACAGGGTAGATTCAGAAAGAATGTTCCCGATGGTGGGGTCATAGTTTGAGGATAAGGCGTAAACCTTTTAGAATTGAGATCATAGAATCAGAGGTTTACAGCATGGAAACAGGCCCTTCGGCCCAACTTGTCCATGCCGCCCTTTTTTTTAAACCCCCTAAGCTCATCCCAATTGCCCGCATTTGGCCCATATCCCTCTATACCCATGCAACTGTCAAACGCTTTTTAAAAGACAAAATTGTACCCGCCTCTACTACTACCTCTGGCAGCTCGTTCCAGACACTCACCACCCTGTGTGTGAAACAATTGCCCCTCTGGACCCTTTTGGATCTTTCCCCTCTCACCTTAAACCTATGTCCTCTAGTTTTAGACTCCCCTACCTTTGGGAAAAGATATTGACTATCTAGCTGATCCATGCCCCTCATTATTTTATAGACCTCTATAAGATCACCCCTCAGCCTCCTACGCTCCAGAGAAAAAAGTCCCAGTCTATCCAGCCTCTCCTTATAACTCAAACCATCAAGTCCCGGTAGCATCCTAGTAAATCTCTTCTGCACTCTTTCTAGTTTAATAATATCCTTTCTATAATAGGGTGACCAGAACTGTACACAGTATTCCAAGTGTGGCCTTACCAATGTCTTGTACAACTTCAACAAGACGTCCCAACTCCTGTATTCAATGTTCTGACCAATGAAACCAAGCATGCCGAATGCCTTCTTCACCACTCTGTCCACCTGTGACTCCACTTTCAAGGAACTATGAACCTGTACCCCCTAGATCTCTTTGTTCTGTAACTCTCCCCAGTGCCCTACCATTAACTGAGTAAGTCCTGCCCTGGTTCAATCGACCAAAATGCATCACCTCGCATTGGGTGAAGAAATTTCTCCTCACCTCAGGGAGTGGTGAATGTGTGGAATTCACTCCCGCAGAAAGTAGTTGAGGCCAAAACGTTGTGTGATTTCAGGAAGAAATTAGATATCGCTCTTGGGGCTAAAGGGATTGAGGGGGGAATCAGGATATTGAATTCGGTGATCAGCCATGATCAAAATGAATGGTGGAGCAGACTTGTAGTGCCGAATGGCCTCCTCCTGCTTCTAGTTTCTATCTTTGGACACTAAGGGACAATTTAGCATGGCCAATCCTACTCCTATGTAAAGGGTCCAGTGTGGCTGGCGATATTCAGGCCAGCTGCAACCTGAGAACGACTCCTCCCAGCTCTCGTTCCGAATGACAGGAGGGACAAGTGGTCAGCACACAGAAGCGGGCATGATACATTAATATTTACTCTGTACAGACTGTATTACAAAGAAAAGAAAATGTACGCACCTCCACAGCGTTCCTGAATTGGGCACCAGATTTACACGATCACACGGGCCCCAGACACAACGGCGCGGCACAGGGGGGGGACATGCAACTGCAGCAGGCATCACCCAAAGATTCGGCGAGAGAGCAAGGGAGCGGAACATCAGAGTCGCGTTACCAAAAGAGAACACGCTGGAAAATCTGGCAGTGTCCGTGAGGAGAGGAAAGAGCTGACGTTTTCGAGTTCAGGTGACCCTTTGGCAGAGCTTTGAGAAAGGGTCAGCAGGACTTGAGATGTCGGCCCTTTTCTCTCCTGACAGATGCTGCCAGACCTGCTGAGATTTTCCAGCGTTTTCTCTTGGTTTTAGCTTCCAGCGTCCCCGCAGTGATTTGCTTTTACCAGAGTTGCATTGGGTGGGGTGAGAGGGGAGGAAGGGGGGTGGAAACAGAGATGGGTCCCGCAGGGCTGGCTGCTTGCAGGCCGGTGTGCGTAAAGTGACCCTTCACAGGGGTGTACACACACGCCACTGCCATCTGTCTGGGCGCCTGCCACACAACCCCCCCCTCCCCGTGGCACAGAGAAACCCAGACCTTCAGACGCTGGGGGACTGGCACAGGGAAGGGGGGGGGAAGAGGAGGGTGAGAAGCCATCGACTCCAATGCGTCCAAGCTCCTCAAACCGCTTAGCATAACACATCCGGAGCGTTGGAAACCAGACTGTCTTTTCTAACCCCTCCGTTAGATAGATAAATAAGATTCTGGGCGTTTTAAAAATTAGACTGGACTGCAGGGTCAGAGGTCACTGTCCCTCTCCTGTTCAGGGATGTTCCACAAGACAAACACTCTCCCGCCGTCCTCAGATCCCCCATCCCGGGCTGTCGGGGGAGCTCACAGTCCAATCCAGGCGGGAGCACTAACACTGGGGTCGGAGGGCTGCAGAACACCCCCCCCCCTACACTCAGAAACTTCTCCCTAACACTGTCCCCCATCGAACACTCCCAGGACAGGTACAGCACGGGGTTAGATACAGAGTAAAGCTCCCTCTACACTGTCCCCCATCAAACACTCCCAGGACAGGTACAGCACGGGGTTAGATACAGAGTAAAGCTCCCTCTACACTGTCCCCCATCAAACACTCCCAGGACAGGTACAGCACGGGGTTAGATACAGAGTAAAGCTCCCTCTACACTGTCCCCCATCAAACACTCCCAGGACAGGTACAGCACGGGGTTAGATACAGAGTAAAGCTCCCTCTACACTGTCTCCATCAAACACTCCCAGGACAGGTACAGCACGGGGTTAGATACAGAGTAAAGCTCCCTCTACACTGTCCCCCATCAAACACTCCCAGGACAGGTACAGCACGGGGTTAGATACAGAGTAAAGCTCCCTCTACACTGTCCCCCATCAAACACTCCCAGGACAGGTACTGCACAGGGTTAGATACAGAGTAAAGCTCCCTCTACACTGTCCCCCATCAAACACTCCCAGGACAGGTACAGCACGGGGTTAGATACAGAGTAAAGCTCCCTCTACACTGTCCCCCATCAAACACTCCCAGGACAGGTACAGCACGGGGTTAGATACAGAGTAAAGCTCCCTCTACACTGTCCCCCATCAAACACTCCCAGGACAGGGACAGCACGGGGTTAGATACAGAGTAAAGCTCCCTCTACACTGAACAATCAGGAGAAGCAGTAACTGGAATATTCTTGTTTTTTTACATCAAATGTACAAAACACAGTAACACAACTGATATCTGTGAGACCGCCCCACTCCGCTCCCCCGTGGGGAGTGGGAGTATTTGTCCGATGGTGGAGGGTGAAGTGGGGAGGGATGGATAGCGGACGGGTTTTGTTTAGTAGTGGGGGGGGGTATATTCCGCCCCACATACACACATTATATTACAACCAGCTGTCTTTTATTGAATGTAGGAAGTTAAATAGGGTCGATGTCCCGGGGGGGCTGGTGGCTGGAGGAGGGGTCCAGAGACGAGGCATCTCGATAGGTCTCAGTCTCGTCGGCAAGTCAGCGCCGGGTTGCTCTGACCATTATCCACACAATTGCCTCGCAGGGTCTCTCTCTCCCTCTCTCGCTGGGGGTCGACGCTCGACGCCGGCTGCATCCCGAGAGACTGGGCTCGCTGCTCGGCTCGCCGCGTCTGTGCACACATCCCAGGATCGAACGCTCTTCGGTCGGCTGCGATCCCTGTGGACTGCGAAACCCACGTCTCCGGTGCGTGGTTCCTCCACGCGGGACCCTGAAGCCAGCCAGTGCGCGCCTGCTCACGCGGCCATTTCCAATCCAGCTCAGTCCCAAGCTGCAGAGAGCGCGGGGGAGATGGGGTTGAAGGAACACAGCCAGGATGCCGCTCCTGACCCCGTCCCCCACATTCTTCCCGATCACCGTCCCAGGGCCAAGGAGTGGAAAGTGCGTGCGTGCAAACTGTGCGCGATGTCCCCCTCCTGCCAGCCCCCCCCCCTAGTCGAGGCGGGGGACGGGGTTAGAGACCACTTGTACGAGATTCCGGCTCAGCTGTTACTCAGGGTTCAGAGGTCGACACTCGTCCTAAATCGATTAGACGCAGGCTGCCTCCTGGGACCAGAATGGCCGCGTCGCCCGAGAGAAGCCCCTGGGTTCGTTCCAAAACCGCTCGGAGAGAGACGGGGAGCGGGAAGGTTCAAGAGACAACGATCATCGACTGAAAGCACCAGCAACGAGGGTCCGACGTGGGCGGAGTGAGTGTGACAAGGCGGTAGAGAGAGGGGTGGAGTGGCTGGACGGTCCTTCTCCACTGACAGTCTCTCTCTCTCCCTGCGGTCCCTGGGTGCTACCATTTACCCCTCTTGCTCCAGTCCTTGGGCGTGAAGTGGAGGCACTTGGAGTCGATGCGGAGATGCCGTTTCATCATGGCCTTCTCGTGTCCCTCGACGATGTCCTCGGACAGCGTGAGGATGTACTGACCCTGCAAACCACACACACACAAAACCGCAAAGCTCAGTCAGTGCCCCAAACGCCCGCCAACGCAACCTTAACAAAACACGTCTCCCTCTGACAGAGTGCCACACACTCACGGCGGCTCCCAACCAGCTCACCAGGACCTTCATTGGAATGTCACACTGCGGCCAATTTACACACAGCAAGATCCCACACACAGCAATGTGATCATCACCCAGATCAGCTGTTTTTAGTGATGTTGGCTTGAGGGAGAAATATTGGCCCCGGGAAACCGGGGAGATTCCATACCCTCCCCCCAACACCGCTCCTCTTCCAATAGCGGCCGGGGCATCTTTTACACCCACCCCGAGAGGGCAGACGGAGCCTCGGTTTAATGTCCCATCCTGAAAGACAGCAACTCCCCGACAGTGCGGCGCTCCCTCAGCACTGACCCTCCCACAGTGCGGCGTTCCCTCAGCACTGACCCTCCCACAGTGCGGCGCTCCCTCAGCACTGACCCTCCCACAGTGCGGCGTTCCCTCAGCACTGACCCTCCCACAGTGCGGCACTCCCTCAGCACTGACCCTCCCACAGTGCGGCACTCTCTCAGCACTGACCCACCCACAGTGCGGCGTTCCCTCAGCACTGACCCTCCCACAGTGCGGCGCTCCCTCAGCACTGACCCTCCCACAGTGCGGCGCTCCCTCAGCACTGACCCTCCCACAGTGAGGCACTCCCTCAGCACTGACCCTCCCACAGTGTGGCGCTCCCTCAGCACTGACCCTCCCACAGTGAGGCACTCCCTCAGCACTGACACTCCCACAGTGCAGTGCTCCCTCAGCACTGACCCTCCCACAGTGCGGCGTTCCCTCAGCACTGACCCTCCCACAGTGCGGCGCTCCCTCAGCACTGACCCTCCCACAGTGCGGCATTCCCTCAGCACTGACCCTCCCACAGTGCGGCGCTCCCTCAGCACTGACCCTCCCACAGTGCGGCAGTCCCTCAGCACCGACCCTCCCACAGTGCGGCGCTCCCTCAGCACTGACCCTCCCACAGTGCGGCGCTCCCTCAGCACTGACCCTCCCACAGTGCGGCGCTCCCTCAGCACTGACCCTCCCACAGTGAGGCACTCCCTCAGCACTGACCCTCCCACAGTGTGGCGCTCCCTCAGCACTGACCCTCCCACAGTGAGGCACTCCCTCAGCACTGACACTCCCACAGTGCGGCACTCCCTCAGCACTGACTCTCCCACAGTGCGGCGCTCCCTCAGCACTGACCATCCCACAGTGTGGCGCTCCCTCAGCACTGACACTCCCACAGTGCGGTGCTCCCTCAGCACTGACCCTCCCACAGTGCGGCGTTCCCTCAGCACTGACCCTCCCACAGTGTGGCACTCCCTCAGCACTGACCCTCCCACAGTGCGGCGCTCCCTCAGCACTGACCCTCCCACAGTGCGGCGCTCCCTCAGCACTGACCCTCCCACAGTGCGGCGCTCCCTCAGCACTGACCCTCCCACAGTGCGGCACTCCCTCAGCACTGACCCTCCCACAGTGCGGCGCTCCCTCAGCATTGACCCTCCCACAGTGAGGCGCTCCCTCAGCACTGACCCTCCCACAGTGAGGCACTCCCTCAGCACTGACTCTCCCACAGTGCGGCGCTCCCTCAGCACTGACCCTCGCACAGTGTGGTGCTCCCTCAGCACTGACCCTCCCACAGTGCGGCGCTCCCTCAGCACTGACCCTCCCACAGTGCGACCCTCCCACAGTGCGGCGCTCCCTCAGCACTGACCCTCCCACAGTGCGGCGCTCCCTCAGCACTGACCCTCCCACAGTGCGGCGCTCCCTCAGCACTGACCCTCCCACAGTGCGGCGCTCCCTCAGCACTGACCCTCCCGCAGTGCGGCACTCCCTCAGCACTGACCCTCCCACAGTGCGGCGCTCCCTCAGCACTGACCCTCCCACAGTGCGGCGCTCCCTCAGCACTGACCCTCCCACAGTGCGGCGCTCCCTCAGCACTGACCCTCCCACAGTGCGGCGCTCCCTCAGCACTGACCCGCCGACATTTACACATTGCCTTCCTGGGGGAATGGGGAGTGGGGTGGGGGAATTTGACCTCTCCTGTGGCGTTGACCCTTGCTCTGACCCCATACCTTCTCTCTGCACACAGGACTAAAGGGAGGACCCACTGTCCACCTTGTGATCAGAGCACTGGACGGATTGCATGTGGGAGAGGTCGTGGGAGCTGGCCAGCCTTGCCCCTAGCCGGGGCAGCTGAAGGAAGAGGGGGGGGGGGCGGGTGGTTGGGTTCTCCAGCCCCTCTGGTGCCGGCTGCTTACCTTGTAGTAGTTAATGAGGTTGAGGTATTGCAAGGTGGAGATTACATCCTCCTTCTTAATGCTGGTGAGCTCACTGATCTCACTGCGGGGAAAGAAAAGTGGGCTTTAGTTTCAGTGTGTTAACCAGACGCCGAGAGTTCCTCACGCTGATCGCTGCAGGGATCATATCTGATTAGTCATGCAGGAGTAGGCCATTCGGCCCCTCGTACCTGATCCTAGCTCATCAACACTATTTCCCCGCAACCCCCCCCTCGATATCTAGGAATCTATCCAGCTGTCCTGAACACGCCCAGTGAGTGAGTTTCCGCATCCCCGTGGGGGAGGGAATTTCTCCAGCCTCTGAGTGAAGAAATACCTCCTCACGTCCGTCCTAACTGACCTGCCCCTCGTTCTAAGAACAGAAGAACTAGGAGCAGGAGGAGGCCATCTGCCCCCTCGAGCCTGCTCCGCCATTCAATAAGATCATGGCTGATCTTTTCATGGACTCAGCTCCACTTACCCGCCCGCTCACCATAACCCTTAATTCCTTTACTGTTCAAAAATCTATCTATCCTTGCCTTAAAAACATTCAATGAGGGAGCCTCAACTGCTTCACTGGGCAGGGAATTCCACACATTCACAACCCTTTGTGTGAAGAAGTTCCTCCTCAACTCAGTCCTAAATCTGCTCCCCCTTATTTTGAGGCCATGCCCCCTAGTTCTAGTTTCACCCGCCAGTGGAAACAACTTCCCTGCTTCTATCTTATCTATTCCCTTCATAATCTGTTATGTTTCTATAAGATCTCCCCTCATTCTTCTGAATTCCAATGAGTATAGCCCCAGTCTACTCAGTCTCTCCTCATAAGCCAACCCTCTCAACTCCGGAATCAACCTAGTGAATCTCCTCTGCAGCCCCTCCAGTGCCAGTATATCCTTTCTCAAGTAAGGAGACCAGTGTTGAGGGTGCTCCGCTCTGTTGGAGGGTCAGTGCTCAGACTCTGTCACCTGGTTCTAGAACCCCCTTCAACCCTGGGGCGGTACGGTGGCACAGTGGGGTTAGCGCTGCTGCCTCACAGCGCCAGGGACCCGGGGCAGCACGGTGACACAGTGGGGTTAGCGCTGCTGCCTCACAGCGCCAGGGACCCGGGTTCGATTCCCGGCTTGGGTCACTGTCTGTGCGGAGTTTGCACGTTCTCCCCGTATTTGTGTGGGTTTCCCCAGGTCACAGAGTCATAGAGGTTTACAGCATTGAAACAGGCCCTTCAGCCCAACTTGTCCATGCTGCCCCTTTTTTTTAAACCCCTAAGCTAGTCCCAATTGCCCGCGTTTGGCCCATATCCCTCTATACCCATCTTACCCATGTAACTGTCCAAATGCTTTATAGAGATAGGAGCTCCGGTTTCCTCCCACAGTCCGAGAGACGTGCTGGTTAGGGTGCATTGGCCGTGCTAAATTCTCCCTCAGTGTTACCCGAACAGGTGCTGGAGTGTGGTGACTAGGGGATTTTCACAGTAACTTCATTGCAGTGTTAATGTAAGCCTACTTGTGATACGAATAAACAAACTGTAAAAAAGTTAAAGTTAATTTATTATTGTCACAAGTAAGGCTTACATTAACACTGCAATGAAGTTACTGTGAAAATCCCCCAGTCGCCCACACTCCGGCGCCTGTTCGGGTTACACTGAGGGAGAATTTAGCATGACCAATGCACCTGACCAGCACATCTTTCGGACTGTGGGAGGAAACCGGAGCACCCGGAGGAAACCCACGCAGACACGGGGGAGAATGTGCAGACTCCACACAGACAGTGACCCAAGCCGGGAATCGAACCCAGATCCCTGGCGCTGTGAGGCAGCAGCGCTAACCCACTGTGCCGCCATGCTGCCTGTTGGAAAAATGCCCCAGTCCCAGGGAAAAACATCCTTCCTGTATCTCTCCTGTTGAATCTTTTCAATGAGATCCCCTCTCATTGTTCCAAACTCCCGAGAACACAGGCCCAGTCTCCTCGATCTCTCCCCCACTGGACAATCCTTCCATCCTAGGAACCAGTCTGGTGAATCTGTCGCTCTCCCTTTGTGGCCAGTGCACCCTCCCTTAGGTAAGGAGACCAAAGCTGTGCACAATACTTCAGGTGACGTCTCTTGGTGGCACAGTGGGTTAGCACTGCTGCCTCACAGCGCCAGGGACCCGGGTTCGATTCCCAGCTTGGGTCACTGTCTGCGTGGGTTTCCTCTGGGTGCTCCGGTTTCCTCCCACAGTCCGAAAGATGTGCTGGTTTGGTGGATTGGCCATGCTAAATTGCCCCTTCGTGTCCAAAGATGTGCAGGTTAGGTGGATTGGCCATGCTAAATTGCCCCTTCGTGTCCAAAGATGTGCAGGTTAGGTGGATTGGCCGTGCTAAATTGCCCCTTAGTGACCAAAGATGTGCAGGTTAGGGTGGATTGGCCATGCTAAATTGCCCCTTAGTGACCAAAGATGTGCAGGTTAGGTGGATTGGCCATGCTAAATTGCCCCTTAGTGTCCAAAGATGTGCAGGTTAGGTGGATTGGCCATGCTAAATTGCCCCTTAGTGTCCAAAGATGTGCAGGTTAGGTGGATTGGCCATGCTAAATTGCCCCTTAGTGACCAAAGATGTGCAGGTTAGGTGGATTGGCCATGCTAAATTGCCCCTTAGTGTCCAAAGATGTGCTGGTTTGGTGGATTGGCCATGCTAAATTGCCCCTTAGTGTCCAAAGATGTGCAGGTTGGGTGGATTGGCCATGCTAAATTGCCCCTTAGTGTCAGGGGGACTAGCTAGGGTAAATGCGTGGGGCTATGGGGATAGGGCCTGGGTGGGATTGTGGCCGGTGCAGGCCCGATGGGCCGAATGGCCTCCTTCTGCACTGTAGGGATTCTGTGATTCTATGAATCCTGCCTCTGCTCCCCCTCCTGTGGGCACTGACTCTTGGCAGTGTCAAACAACAACACTAACTTGCATTAATATAGCGCCTTTGGTTCAGTGATGGAGGCTAAACGGACCTAGCATGGCTCTAGATTGCGTACCTCGGCCTTTGGGGTAGGGCCGCGAAACCACAATCTTTTGTTTTTTTTCTTCATTCCTGGGACATGGGCGTCGCTGGCCGGGCCCAGCATTTATTGCCCAACCCTTGTTGCCCTTGGAGAGCAGTTGAGAGTCACCCACATTGCTGTGGCTCTGGAGTCACATGTAGGCCAGACCGGGTAAGGACGGCAGATTTCCTTCCCTAAAGGGAACCAGATGGGTTTTTCCGACAATGGGTCATCAGTAGATTCTTAATCCCAGATATTTTTTATTGAATTCAAATTCCACCATCTGCTGTAGGTGACACAGTGGTTAGCGCTGCTGCCTCACAGCGCCAGGGGCCCGGGTTCAATTCTGGCCTTGGGTCACTGTCTGTGCGGAGTCTGCACGTTCTCCCCCGTGTCTGCGTGGGTTTCCTCCGGGTGCTCCGGTTTCCTCCCACAGTCCGAAGGATGTGCAGGTTAGGTGGATTGGCCGTGCTAAATTGCCCCTTAGTGTCCAAAGATGTGCGGGTTAGGTGGATTGGCCATGCTAAATTGCCCCTTAGTGTCCAAAGATGTGCGGGTTAGGTGGATTGGCCATGCTAAATTGTCCCTTAGTGTCCAAAGATGTGCGGGTTAGGTGGATTGGCCATGCTAAATTGTCCCTTAGTGTCCAAAGATGTGCGGGTTAGGTGGATTGGCCATGCTAAATTGTCCCTTAGTGTCCAAAGATGTGCGGGTTAGGTGGATTGGCCATGCTAAATTGCCCCTTAGTGTCCAAAGATGTGCAGGTTAGGTGGATTGGCCATGCTAAATTGTCCCTTAGTGTCAGGGGGATTAGCAGGATAAATATATGAGGTTACGGGAATAGGGCCTGGGTGGGATTGTGGTCGGTGCAGACTCGATGGGCCGAATGGCCTCTTTCTGCACTGTAGGGTTTCTCTGATTGGAAACCAGGTCCCCAGAACATTAGCTGACTTTCTGGATTAATAGCCTTGCGACAATACCACTAGACCATCCCCTCCCCTGAATGATGGAGGGGAGAGGTACACAAGTAGTGCCCCCACACTCCCCCCTCACGCCCACACAGAGACCCTGTCCTCTCCCCCCCCGCCCCCTCCCACCCGCTCACACAGAGAGACCATGTCCTCTCCCCCCTCCGCCCCCTCCCACCCGCCCACACAGAGAGACCCTGTCCTCTCCCCCCCCCCGCCCCTTCCCACCCGCCCACACAGCGAGACCCTGTCCTCTCCCCCCCCGCCCCCTCCCACCCGCCCACACAGAGAGACCCTGTCCTCCCTCCCCTCCCCCACCACGCCACGTACTTGATGGTGATCTGTGGCCTCTCCCCATTCTCCGACTTCAACTCCATGAGGATTTCCAGGATGGTCTGCGACCAGTAGCTGCGGTAGGAGAGCAGGCCCAGGTCAGATAGCGGTTTCTCCGGGGTCCCCGTCTTGCCCTCCACCTTCGAGAGCTCGTAACCTGGGAGGACAAAGCAGCCGTGGTCAGCGGGGGCGGGGGGGGGGGGTTCCGCCTCTTCACGGGCTGTCAAAGCAGGAAGGGAGATGTGGAAATCCTACCAAGCGGGAACCGAGGGGGCGGCAACTATCGGAAGGTAGAATCATAGAATCCCGACAGTGCAGAAGGAGGCCATTCAGCCCATCGAGCCTGCACCGACCACAATCCCACCCAGGCCCAATTCCTGTAACACCATGTATTTACCCTAGTTAGTCCTCCTGACACTTACGGGCAATTTAGCACGGCCAATCCACCTAACCTGCACATCTTTAGACACTAAGGGGCAATTTAGCATGGCCAATCCACCTAACCTGCACATCTTTGGACACTAAGGGACAATTTAGCATGGCCAATCCCCCTAACCCGCACATCTTTGGACACTAAGGGGCAATTTAGCATGGCCAATCCACCCAACCTGCACATCTTTGGACACTAAGGGGCAATTTAGCATGGCCAATCCACCTAACCTGCACATCTTTGGACACTAAGGGGCAATTTAGCATGGCCAATCCACCCAATCTGCACATCTTTGGACACTAAGGGGCAATTTAGCATGGCCAATCCACCCAACCTGCACATATTTGGGCACGAAGGGGCAATTTAGCATGGCCAATCCACCTAACCTGCACATCTTTGGACACTAAGGGACAATTTAGCATGGCCAATCCACCTAACCTGCACATCTTTGGACACTAAGGGGCAATTTAGCATGGCCAATCCACCTAACCTGCACATTGTTGGACACTAAAGAGGCCATTCGGCCCATCGAGTCTGCACCGACCACAATCCCACCCAAGCCTTATCCCCGTAACCCCACGTATTTACCCTGCTAATCCCCCTGACACTAGGGACAATTTAGCACGGCCAATCCACCCAACCCGCATATCTTTGGAGTGTGGGAGGAAACCGGAGCACCCGGAGGAAACCCACGCAGACACGGGGAGAACGTGCAAACTCCACACAGACAGTGACCCGAGGCCGGGAATCGAACCCGGGTCCCTGGCGCTGTGAGGCAGCAGCGCTAACCCACTGTGCCACCGTGCCGCCCCGTACCAGGTGTCAAAACTTGGTACGGATAACTGTCCGGAACAAACTGACCGTCACATCTTGAATTCAGGCATCCGCAACATCACAACCAATCTGACTGGACGCTTCACCACTGGGTAATGGCAACTGCTTCCCTCCAACACCAACACACACTGGCATTCTCCACTTGCCGGGATGGATGCGGCTCCCACAACACTTGAGAAGCTCCAAAGATGTGCAGGTTCGGTGGATTGGCCATGGAAAATTGCCCTTTAGTGTCAGGGGGACTAGCAGGGTAAATGCATGGGGCTATGGGGATAGGGTGGGATCGTGCTTGGTGCAGACTCGATGGGCCGAATAGCCTCCTCCTGCACTGTAGGGCTTCTATGATTCTCAGCTCGATACCATCCAGGACAAAGCAGCCCCCCGCTCGATCGACATGCTAACCACAAACAGTTGAGAGGGTTGGCTTATGAGGAGAGACTGAGTAGACTGGGGCGATACTCATTGGAATTCAGAAGAATGAGGGGAGATCTTATAGAAACATATAAGATTATGAAGGGAATAGATAAGATAGAAGCAGGGAAGTTGTTTCCACTGGCGGGTGAAACTAGAACTGGGGGGCACGGCCTCAAAATAAGGGGAAGTAGAACATAGAACAGTACAGCACAGAACAGGCCCTTCGGCCCACAATGTTGTGCCGAGCTTTATCTGAAACCAAGATCAAGCTATCCCACTCCCTATCATCCTGGTGTGCTCCATGTGCCTATCCAATAACCGCTTAAATGTTCCTAAAGTGTCTGACTCCACTATCACTGCAGGCAGTCCATTCCACACCCCAACCACTCTCTGCGTAAAGAACCTACCTCTGATGTCCTTCCTATATCTCCCACCATGAACCCTATAGTTATGCCCCCTTGTAATAGCTCCATCCACCCGAGGAAACAGTCTTTGAACGTTCACTCTATCTATCCCCTTCATCATTTTATAAACCTCTATTAAGTCTCCCCTCAGCCTCCTCCGCTCCAGAGAGAACAGCCCCAGCTCCCTCAACCTTTCCTCATAAGACCTACCCTCCAAACCAGACAGCATCCTGGTAAATCTCCTCTGCACTCTTTCCAGCGCTTCCACATCCTTCTTATAGTGAGGTGACCAGAACTGCACACAATATTCCAAATGTGGTCTCACCAAGGTCCTGTACAGTTGCAGCATAACCCCAAGGCTCTTAAACTCCAACCCCCTGTTAATAAAAGCTAACACACTATAGGCCTTCTTCACAGGTCTATCCACTTGAGTGGCAACCTTTAGAGATCTGTGGATATGGACCCCAAGATCTCTCTGTTCCTCCACAGTCTTCAGAACCCTACCTTTGACCCTGTAATCCAGGATGTTGCCTGGTATGGAGGGCATTAGCTATGAGGAGAGGTTGGAGAAACTTGGTTTGTTCTCACTGGAATGACGGAGGTTGAGGGGCGACCTGATAGAAGTCTACAAGATTATGAGGGGCATGGACAGAGTGGATAGTCAGAAGCTTTTTCCCAGGGTGGAAGAGTCAATTACTCGGGGGCACAGGTTTAAGGTGCGAGGGGCAAGGTTTAAAGGAGATGTACGAGGCACATTTTTTACACAGAGTAGTGCGTGCCTGGAACTCATGGCCAGGGGAGGTAGTGGAAGCAAATACGATAGTGACTTTTAAGGGGCGTCTGGACTGAGTTGAGGAGGAACTTCTTCACACAAAGGGTTGTGAATGTGTGGAATTCCCTGCCCAGTGAAGCAGTTGAGGCTACCTCATTGAATGTTTTTAAGGCAAGGATAGATAGATTTTTGAACAGTAAAGGAATTAAGGGTTATGGTGAGCGGGCGGGTAAGTGGAGCTGAGTCCATGAAAAGATCAGCCATGATCTTATTGAATGGCGGAGCAGGCTCGAGGGGCCAGCTGGCCTCCTCCTGCTCCTAGTTCTTATGTTCTATTCATTCCCTCCACCCCCGACGCACAGTGACAGCCGTGTGAACCATCTACAAGATGCACCGCAGCGACTCACCAAGGCTCCTTCCACAGAACCTTCCAAACCCGCCACCTCTACCATCTAGAAGGACAAGGGGGGCAGCAGACACATGGGGAACACCACTACCTGTTACTCACATCGTAGCGATGAATAATTTTTTTTAAAAAAGATTACTCTGCGTTGTCTTTGGTCTGGACCCTGGAAGTAAGCTTCGCTCTGTGCTCTCTGCTGCTGGTTTTGGGGGGGGGGGGTGCACAGCAATACGACAGCCACAGGTCCCAACTAAAGAGCCATGTCAGCCCTTGTTCTGCGCCCTAGCACTGTTCCTCATGATGGGTGTAGCCTGCAGTGACCAGTGAAACAGTAGAGGCCACTGTGTGAATAAAACACGCACACACCCAAGAACAAAGAAAATTACAGCACAGGAACAGGCCCTTCGGCCCTCCAAGCCTGCACCGACCATGCTGCCCCGACTGAACTAAAACCCCCTACCCTTCCGGGGACCGTATCCCTCCATTCCCATCCTATTCATGTACTTGTCCAGATGCCCCTTAAAACTCACTACCGTATCCGCTTCCACTCCCTCCCCCGGCAGCGAGTTCCAGGCACCCACCACCCTCTGTGTAAAAAATCTGCCGCGTACATTTCCTTTAAACCTTGCCCCTCGCACCTTAAACCTGTGCCCCCTAGTAATTGACTCTTCCACCCTGGGGAAAAAGCTTCTGACTATCCACTCTGTCCGTGCCTCTCATAATCTTGTAGACTTCTATCAGGTCGCCCCCTCAACCTCTGTCGTTCCAGTGAGAACAAACCAAGTTTCTCCAACCTCTCCTCATAGCTAATGCCCTCCATACCAGGCAACATCCTGGTAAATCTTTTCTGTACCCTCTCCAAAGCCTCCACATCCTTCTGGTAGTGTGGCGACCAGAATTGAACACTATATTTCAAGTGCGGCCTAACTAAGGTTCTCTAAAGCTGCAACACGACTTGCCAATTTTTAAACTCAGTGCCCCGGCCGATGAAGGCAAGCATGCCGTATGCCTTCTTGACTACCTTCTCCACCTGCGTTGCCACTTTCAGTGACCTGTGTACCTGTACACCCAGATCCCTCTGCCTATCAATATTCTTAAGGGTTCTGCCATTTACTGTATATTTCCTATCTGTATTAGACCTTCCAAAATGCATCACCTCACATTTGTCCAAGTTGTGGGCATCGCTGGCTGGTCCAGTGTTTATTACCCATCCCTAATTGCCCCTTGAGAAGGGGGTGGGTGAGCCGCCATCTTGAACCCGCTGCAGTCCCCGTGTGGTGTAGGTACACCCACAGTGCTGTTAGGGAGGGAGTTCCAGGATTTTGACCCCAGCCACAGTGAAGGAACGGCCGATATATTTCCAAGTCGGGATGGTGAGTGGCTCGGAGGGGGAACTTGCAGGTGGGGGTGTTCCCCATGTG
>NW_027593682.1:0-28435 GCF_964213995.1 Mustelus asterias
GAGGGATATGGGCCAAATGCGGGCAATTGGGACTAGCTTAGGGTTTAAAAAAACGGGCGGCATGGACAAGTTGGGCCGAAGGGCCTGTTTCCGTGCTGTAAACCTCTATGACTCTCTTCCCCCATCGTATCCTTGTCTCTCTCCCTCTGTCTCTCTCTCTCCCTCCCCAGTCTCTCTCTCACAGCCTGTCTCTCTCTCTCTCTCTCTCACAGCCTGTCTCTCTCTCTCTCTCTCACACCCTGTCTCTCTCTCTCTCTCTCTCTCTCTCACAGCCTGTCTCTCTCTCTCTCTCTCTCTCTCTCTCACAGCCTGTCTCTCTCTCTCTCTCTCTCTCACAGCCTGTCTCTCTCTCTCTCACAGCCTGTCTCTCTTCTCTCTCTCACAGCCTGTCTCTCTCTCTCTCTCTCTCTCTCACAGCCTGTCTCTCTCTCTCTCTCTCTCACAGCCTGTCTCTCTCTCTCTCTCTCACAGCCTGTCTCTCTCTCTCTCTCTCTCTCTCACACCCTGTCTCTCTCTCTGACAGAGACGGATCGTAATGCTCACCAACGAGATGGAGCGGGGGATGGAGAGATGGGCAGAGCAAGAGGCTGATCTCCAGAGACAGGAGGGTGAAAGACGGCTCCAACAACCCAAACCCAAAGGAGCGAGACACGGAGGGAGCCTCCGAGCACGAAGCCAGAGAGAGACAGCCCCGAGCATTCCCGAATAAAATCCGTCCGGAAACCCGATCTGTGTGTCTCGTGTATTGATTCAAAATTCCATCTCAGCACTGACCCTCCCACAGTGCGGCGCTCCCTCAGCACTGACCCTCCCACAGTGCGGCGCTCCCTCAGCACTGACCCTCCCACAGTGCGGCGCTCCCTCGGCACTGACCCTCCCACAGTGCGGCGCTCCCTCGGCACTGACCCTCCCACAGTGCGGCGCTCCCTCAGCACTGACCCTCCCACAGTGCGGCGCTCCCTCAGCACTGACCCTCCCACAAGTGCGGCGCTCCCTCAGCACTGACCCACAGTGCGGCGCTCCCTCAGCACTGACCCTCCCACAGTGCGGCGCTCTCTCAGCACTGACCCTCCCACAGTGCGGCGCTCGCTCAGCACTGACCCTCCCACAGTGCGGCACTCCCTCAGCACTGACCCACAGTGCAGCGCTCCCTCAGCACTGACCCTCCCACAGTGCGGCGCTCCCTCAGCACTGACCCACAGTGCAGCGCTCCCTCAGCACTGACCCTCCCACAGTGCGGCGCTCCCTCAGCACTGACCCACAGTGCGGTGCTCCCTCAGCACTGACCCTCCCACAGTGCGGCGCTCCCTCAGCACTGACCCTCCCACAGTGCGGCGCTCCCTCAGCACTGACCCTCCCACAGTGCGGCGCTCCCTCAGCACTGACCCTCCCACAGTGTGGCGCTCCCTCAGCACCGACCCTCCCACAGTGCGGCGCTCCCTCAGCACTGACCCTCCCACAGTGTGGCGCTCCCTCAGCACCGACCCTCCCACAGTGCGGCGCTCCCTCAGCACTGACCCTCCCACAGTGCGGCGCTCCTTCAGCACTGATCCTCCCACAGTGCGGCGCTCCCTCAGCACTGACCCACAGTGCGGCGCTCCCTCAGCACTGACCCTCCCACAGTGCGGCGCTCTCTCAGCACTGACCCTCCCACAGTGCAGCGCTCGCTCAGCACTGACCCTCCCACAGTGCGGCGCTCCCTCAGCACTGACCCTCCCACAGTGCGGCGCTCCCTCAGCACTGACCCTCCCACAGTGCGGCGCTCCCTCAGCACTGACCCTCCCACAGTGCGGCGCTCCCTCAGCACTGACCCTCCCACAGTGCGGCGCTCCCTCAGCACTGACCCTCCCACAGTGCGGCGCTCCCTCAGCACTGACCCTCCCACAGTGCGGCGCTCCCTCAGCACTGACCCTCCCACAGTGCGGCGCTCCCTCAGCACTGACCCACAGTGCAGCGCTCCCTCAGCACTGACCCTCCCACAGTGCGGCGCTCCCTCAGCACTGACCCACAATGCGGCGCTCCCTCAGCACTGACCCTCCCACAGTGCGGCGCTCCCTCAGCACTGACCCTCCCACAGTGCGGCGCTCCCTCAGCACTGACCTTCCCACAGTGCGGCGCTCCCTCAGCACTGACCCACAGTGCAGCGCTCCCTCAGCACTGACCCTCCCACAGTGCGGCGCTCCCTCAGCACTGACCCACAGTGCGGCGCTCCCTCAGCACTGACCCTCCCACAGTGCGGCGCTCCCTCAGCACTGACCCTCCCACAGTGCAGCGCTCCCTCAGCACCGACCCTCCCACAGTGCGGCGCTCCCTCAGCACTGACCCTCCCACAGTGCGGCGCTCCCTCAGCACTGACCCTCCCACAGTGCGGCGCTCCCTCAGCACTGACCCTCCCACAGTGCGGCGCTCCCTCAGCACTGACCCTCCCACAGTGCGGCGCTCCCTCAGCACTGACCCTCCCACAGTGCGGCGCTCCCTCAGCACTGACCCTCCCCCAGTGTGGCGCTCCCTCAGCACTGACCCTCCCACAGTGCGGTGCTCCCTCAGCACTGACCCTCCCACAGTGCGGCGCTCCCTCAGCACTGACCCTCCCACAGTGTGGCGCTCCCTCAGCACCGACCCTCCCACAGTGCGGCGCTCCCTCAGCACTGACCCTCCCACAGTGTGGCGCTCCCTCAGCACCGACCCTCCCACAGTGCGGCGCTCCCTCAGCACTGACCCTCCCACAGTGCGGCGCTCCCTCAGCACTGACCCTCCCACAGTGCGGTGCTCCCTTGGCACCGACCCTCCGATGGCACAACAGTCCAACAGCTTGGCGCTTGCTCAGTCCTGACCCTCCGATCGTGGTGTCTCTCAGGGAGATACCTGTGCACTGACTGATGTCTCTCAGTCCTTCTGTTTCTCAGGGAGATATCTGTGCACTGACTGGTGTCTCAGTCCACTCTCAGGGAGATATCTGTATAATGAATGGTTCTGTAAAGCTGCTACATGACTTGCCAGTTTTTAAACTCATTACCCCGGCCGATGAAGGCAAGCATGCCGTATGCCTTCTTGACTACCTTCTCCACCTGCATTGCCACTTTCAGTGACCTGTGTACCTGTACACCCAGATCCCTCTGCCTATCAATACTCTTAAGGGTTCTGCCATTTACTGTATATTTCCTATCTGTATTCGACCTTCCAAAATGCATTACCTCGCATTTGTCTGGATTAAACTCCATCTGCCATCTCTCCACCCAAGTCTCCAACTGATCCAAATCCTGCTGTATCCTCTGATGGTCCTCATCGCTATCCACAAATCCACCAACCTTTGTGTCGTCTGCAAACTTACTAATCAAACCAGTTACATTTTCCTCCAAATCATTTATATATATATTACAAACAGCAAAGGTCCCAGCACTGATCCCTGAGGAACACCACTTGTCACAGCCCTCCATTCAGAAACACACCCTTCCACTGCTACCCTCTGTCTTCTTTGACCGAGCCAGTTTTGTATCCACCTTGCCAGCTCACCTCTGATCCCATGCGACTTCACCTTCTGCACCAGCCTGTACTTAGGCCGCACTTGGAATATAGTGTTCAATTCTGGTCGCCACACTACCAGAAGGATGTAGAGGCTTTGAAGAGGGTACAGAAAAGATTTACCAGGATGTTGCCTGGTTTGGAGGGCATTAGCTATGAGGAGAGGTTGGGGAAACTTGGTTTGTTCTCACTGGAGCGACGGAGGTTGAGGGGAGACCTGATAGAAGTCTACAAGATTATGAGAGGCATGGACAGAGTGGATAGTCAGAAGCTTTTTCCCCAGGGTGGAAGAGTCAATTACTAGGGGGGCACAGGTTTAAGGTGCGAGGGGCAAGGTTTAAAGGAGATGTACGAGGCAGAGTTTTTTTACACAGAGGGTGGTGGGTGCCTGGGGGAGGTAGTGGAAGATGCAATAGTGACTTTTAAGGGGCATCTTGATAAATACATGAATAGGATGGGAATAGAGGGATATGGTCCCCAGAAGGGTAGGGGGTTTTAGTTCAGTCGGGGCAGCATGGTCGGTGCAGGTTTGGAGGGCCGAAGGGCCTGTTCCTGTGCTGTAATTTTCCTTGACTGGTGTCTCTCAGGGAGATATCTGTCCACTGACTGGTGTCTCTCAGTCCCCTCTCTCTCAGGGAGATATCTGTACACTGACTGGTGTCTCTCAGTCCCCTCTCTCTCAGGGAGATATCTGTACACTGACTGGTGTCTCTCAGTCCCCTCTCTCTCTCTCAGGGAGATATCTGTACACTGACTGGTGTCTCTCAGTCCCCCCTCTCTCTCTCAGGGAGATATCTGTACACTGACTGGTGTCTCTCAGTCCCCTCTCTCTCTCTCAGGGAGATATCTGTACACTGACTGGTGTCTCTCAGTCCCCTCTCTCTCTCAGGGAGATATCTGTCCACTGACTGGTGTCATTCAGTCCCTCTCTCAGGGAGATATCTGTCCACTGACTGGTGTCATTCAGTCCCTCTCTCAGGGAGATATCTGTCCACTGACTGGTGTCATTCAGTCCCTCTCTCAGGGAGATATCTGTCCACTGACTGGTGTCATTCAGTCCCTCTCTCAGGGAGATATCTGTATCGACAGAATAGCCAATGTTGTTCCTTTGTTTAAGAAGGGCAGCAAAAGTAATCCAGGTAATTACAGGCCAGTGAGCTTTACGTCAGTGGTAGGGATATTATTGGAGGGGATTCTTTGAGACAGGATTTACTCCCACTTGGAAATAAGTGGACGTATTAGTGAGAGGCAACATGGTTTTGTGAAGGGGAGGTCGTGTCTCACGAACTTGATTGAGTTTTTTGAGGAAGTGACGAAGATGATTGATGAGGGTAGGGCAGTGGATGTTGTCTACATGGACTTCAGTAAGGCCTTTGACAAGGTCCCTCATGGCAGACTGGTGTTTCTCAGTCCTCTCTCTCTGGGAGATATCTGTCCACTGACTGGTGTCTCTCAGTCCCCTCTCTCTCAGAGAGATCTGTAGACGGACTGGTGTCTCTCAGGCAGATTCTGTCCACTGACTGGTGTCTCTCAGTCCCCTCTCAGGGAGATATCTGTACACGGACTGGTGTCTCTCAGTCCCCTCTCTCTCTCAGGGAGATATCTGTACACGGACTGGTGTCTCTCAGTCCCTTCTCTCAGAGATATCTGTACACGGACTGGTGTCCCTCAGTCCCCTCTCTCTTGCAGGGAGATATCTGTACACTGACTGATGTCTCTCAGTCCTCTCTCTGAGATATCTGTACACGGACTGGTGTCTCTCAGGCAGATTCTGTACACTGACTGGTGTCTCTCAGTCCCCCCCCCCTCTCTCTCAGGGAGATATCTGTACACTGACTGGTGTCTCTCAGTCCCCTCTCTCTCTCAGGGAGATATCTGTACATTGACTGGTGTCTCTCAGTCCCCTCTCTCAGGGAGATATCTGTACACTGACTGGTGTCTCTCAGTCCCCTCTCTCTCTCTCAGGGAGATATCTGTACACTAACTGGTGTCTCTCTCTCTCTCTCAGGGAGATATCTGTATACTGACTGGTGTCTCTCAGTCCCCTCTCTCTCTCAGGGAGATATCTGTACACTGACTGGTGTCTCTCAGTCCCCTCTCAGGGAGATATCTGTGCACTGACTGGTGTCTCTAGGTCCCCTCTCCTTCAGGGAGATATCTGTGCACTGACTGGTGTCTCTCAGTCCCCTCTCTCTCAGGGAGATATCTGTATACTGACTGGTGTCTCTCAGTCCCCTCTCAGGGAGATATCTGTACACTGACTGGTGTCTCTCAGTCCTCTCTCTCTCTCTCTCAGGGAGATATCTGTACACTGACTGGTGTCTCTCAGTCCCTTCTCTCTCTCAGGGAGATATCTGTATACTGACTGGTGTCTCTCAGTCCCCTCTCAGGGAGATATCTGTACACTGACTGGTGTCTCTCAGTCCTCCCTCTCTCTCAGGGAGATATCTGTACACTGACTGGTGTCTCTCAGTCCCCCCTCTCTCTCAGGGAGATATCTGTACACTGACTGGTGTCTCTCAGTCCCCCCTCTCTCTCAGGGAGATATCTGTACACTGACTGGTGTCTCTCAGTCCTCTCTCTCTCTCTCAGGGAGTTATCTGTACACTGACTGGTGTCTCTCAGTCCCCCCTCTCTCTCAGGGAGATATCTGTACACTGACTGGTGTCTCTCAGTCCCCCCTCTCTCTCAGGGAGATATCTGTACACTGACTGGTGTCTCTCAGTCCTCTCTCTCTCTCTCAGGGAGATATCTGTACACTGACTGGTGTCTCTCAGTCCTCTCTCTCTCTCTCAGGGAGTTATCTGTACACTGACTGGTGTCTCTCAGTCCTCTCTCTCTCTCTCAGGGAGTTATCTGTACACTGACTGGTGTCTCTCAGTCCCCCCTCTCTCTCAGGGAGATATCTGTACACTGACTGGTGTCTCTCAGTCCCCTCTCAGGGAGATATCTGTACACTGACTGATGTCTCTCATGGAGACAGATATCTGTACTCTGATGCACTCAGTATGGAGACACCATTGCAATTGACACCCAGAACAATTTCATCTAACCTGGCTCCTCCCTCACTCTATCTCTCTCTCCATTTGCCCGTCTTAATTCGGATCAAACCAATTGGAAAATAACCCAATTTCCCTCTCTGCTCCTGTTGCTGTTTTCAGGAAGGACTCACGCTTGATAAAACATTGAGTGAAGCTGGAACAGGCTGGGACGAGGTGAGATTGGGATTGAGTGCAAAGCGAATGCTTAACTGCAGAGGGAGAGAGAAAGAGTGGGGATGTTAGTTTGCAAAGTTCTGTGTTGTTTGTGGAAATAATTTATCCGGAGTAAATTACTCCCTACACTGAGGGAGACAGAGTGTTCAACCACCAACCACACAGGTAGCAATTTAACACCGCGTTTGTGCATTTCAGAGTCACATTGCAAGGTCCCTGTGCGCGATGCTGAGATTCTGCATTGTAGGACTTTTAGTTATCGGGAGTTTAAACCTCCAGATGTTGGGAAGAGAGGCAGGATTTTGGGATCCAGTTCTTGGGGCTGCCTCAGTTTTTTTCTGGGGACCTCCCCAGGCTTTTCAGGTCATCTGGATGCTTGGGTTTTGGGAGTTTTGGAGTGTGTGTGTGTGTTTACACACTCAATGGAAGGGGAAACGAGGACGGGGTGCCTAGGGTGTGGTTAGAGACAAGGGGAGTGGGGGAGAGTTACTGAAGAGATTTAGGGGGGGGGGGGGGGCTAAGGACAAAGATGTACAGATTAGGTGGATTGGCCATGCTAACTTGTCCCTTGGTGTCTAAAGATGTGTAGGTTGGGTGGATTGGCCATGGCAAATTGTCCCTCAGTGTTCCAAGTTTTTAATTTATTTATTAGTTGCCACAAGTAGGCTTCCATTAACACTGCAATGAAGTTACTGTGAAAACCCCCTAGTTGCCACACTCTGGCGCCTGTTCTAGTACGCTGAGGGAGAATTTATCACGGCCAATGAACAGAACCAGCACAGTCTTTTGGACTGTGCAGGTTAGGTGGATTGGCCATGGTAAATTGCCCCTTAGTGTCCAAAGGTGTGCAGGTTAGGTGGATTGGCCATGCTAAATTGCCCCTTAGTGTCCAAAGGTGTGTAGGTTGGGTGGATTGGCCATGCTAAATTGCCCCTTAGTGTCCAAAGGTGTGTAGGTTGGGTGGATTGGCCATGCTAAATTGTCCCTTAGTGTCCAAAGGTGTGTAGGTTGGGTGGATTGGCCATGCTAAATTGCCCCTTAGTGTCCAAAGGTGTGTAGGTTGGGTGGATTGGCCATGCTAAATTGCCCCTTAGTGTCCAAAGGTGTGTAGGTTGGGTGGATTGGCCATGCTAAATTGTCCCTTAGTGTCCAAAGGTGTGCAGGTTAGGTGGATTGGCCATGCTAAATTGCCCCTTAGTGTCCAAAGGTGTGTAGGTTGGGTGGATTGGCCATGCTAAATTGCCCCTTAGTGTCCAAAGGTGTGTAGGTTGGGTGGATTGGCCATGCTAAATTGTCCCTTAGTGTCCAAAGATGTCGAGATTAGGTGGGTTGGCCATGGGAAATTGTCCCTTAGTGTCCAAAGGTGTGTAGGTTAGGTTACGTTTGTAACTGAATTTTTAAAAACTCAATCTCTCTTTCCTGTCTCCCTCCCCAGCTGGAAAGTAACTGAGTCCTTGTGTGCACATCTCCCTCTCTCTCCCACACCCTTGGACAGGAAGAGTTGGGATGGACGCTCGGTTGGAACGGCCGAGCTGTATTGTCTGGGGTAAGTGGCTCATTGGCCTTCATTGTGAGAGGTTTCGAGTACAGGAGCAGGGATGTGTTGTTGCGATTATACAGGGCCTTGGTGAGGCCACACCTGGAGTATTGTGTGTAGTTTGGGTCTCCTTTTCTGAGGAAGGATGTTCTTGCTCTCGAGGGAGTTGCAGCGAAGGTTTCCCAGGCTGATCCCGGGGATGGCGGGACTGATGTACGAGGAGAGATTGACCAGGTTAGGATTGTTTTCACTGGAGTTCAGACGAATGAGGGGGGAATCTCACAGAGACTTATCAAATTCTAACAGGACTGGACAGGGTAGATGCAGGAAGGATGTTCCCGATGGTGGGAGTGTCCAGAACCAGGGGCTCACAGTCTGAGGATTCGAGGTAGACCATTTAGGACGGAGTTGAGGAGACATTTCTTCACCCAAAGAGCGGTGAGCCTGTGGAATTCATTCCCACAGGAAGTAGTTGATGCCAAAACATTGAATGTATTCAAGAGGCGGCTGGATATAGCACTTGGGGCGAATGGGATCAAATGTTCTGGGGAGAAAGCAGGGTTAAGTTAAAGTTTATTTATTGGTCACAAGGAAGGCTTACATTAACACTGCAATGAAGTGACTGTGAAATTCCTCTAGTCGCCACACTCCGATGCATGTTCAGGATTAGGCTATTGAGTTGGATGATTAGCCATGATGGTGATGAATGGGGGAGCAGGCTCGAAGGGCCGAATGGCCTCCTCCTTCTCCTATCTTCCATGTTTGTGAATCAATGGGGAGACTGCTTCTGTCGTGGGCAACTCCCAAATCCGTACCCCAGCTACTGACTTCCCTTTCTTGGCTGATCAGCTGCGGAAACCCTCATCCATGTCTTGGCTAACCACCCCCTCCCTTTGGCAGTCCCACATTCCACACTCAAATTTCAATTCATCCAAATCTCTGTTGCCACCAAAAGTCGGGCAGCATGGTCGGAACAGACTTGGAGGGCCGAAGGGCCTGTTTCTGTGCTGTAATTTTCTTTGTGCTTTGAGTTTCGTAGGCTGTTGAAGGCTGAGCTGTCGTCTACGAATAGGAGTCCAACGTAGATGTCCTTGTTACCTAGGTGTTCCAGGGTTGAGTGCAGGGCCAGGGAGATGGTATCTGCTGTGGACCTGTTGCGGCGGTAGGCGAACTGGAGTGGATCCTGGCAATTTGAGAGGCAGGAATCTGTTACCCCTGATCCTTCTTGATGGAAGTGCTTGTGGTTTGGGAGATGTTGCCTCAGGAGATTTTGAGGAAAAAAATAAAAGCCCATGGAATTGGAAGAAGTGTGTTATCATGGATTGAAACCTGGCTGTCAGAGAGTCATAGAAGTTTACAGCATGGAAACAGGCCCTTCGGCCCAACTTGTCCATGCCGCCCTATTTTTTAAAACCCCAAAGTTCGTCCCAATTGCCCGCGTTTGGCCCATGTCCCTCTCTACCCATCTTACCCATGTAACTATCAAAACGCTTTTTAAAAGACAAAATTGTACCCGCCTCTACTACTGCCTCTGGCAGCTCGTTCCAGACACTCACCACCCTCTGTGTGAAGAGATTGCCCCCTCTGGACACTTTTGTATCTCTCCCCTCTGGACACTTTTGTATCTCTCCCCTCTGGACACTTTTGTATCTCTCCCCTCTCACCTTAAACCTATGCCCTCTAGTTTTAGACTCCCCTACCTTTGGGAAAAGATATTGACTATCTAGCTGATCTGTGCCCCTCATTATTTTATAGACCTCTATAAGATCACCCCTCAGTCTTCTACGCTCCAGAGAAAAAAGTCCCAATCTATCCAGCCTCTCCTTGTAACTCAATCCATCAAGTCCCGGTAGCATCCTAGTAAATCTTTTCTGTACTCTTTGTAGTTTAATAATATCCTTTCTATAATAGGGTGACCAGAACTGTACACAGTATTCCAAGTGTGGCCTTCCCAATGTCTTGTACAACTTCAACAAGACGTCCCAACTCCTGTATTCAATGTTCTGACCGATGAAACCAAGCATGTCGAATGCCTTCTTCACCACTCTGTCCACCTGTGACTCCACTTTCAAGGAGCTATGAACCTGTACCCCTCGATCTCTTTGTTCTGTAACTCTCCCCAACGCCCTACCATTAACTGAGTAAGTCCTGCCCTGGTTCAATCTATAGAGAAAACAGAGTTGGAGTGAAAATATGTAACGAGTGGAGTATCACATGGATCGGTTCTTGGCTCGCAATTATTCACTATTTAAACATCGAGGCCATTTGGCCCATTGAGCTTGCACCAACAATAATCTCAACCAGGTCCTATCCCCATTTTTTTTTTCTCGTTTGTGGGACACGTGCATTGCTGGATTGAGTGCCAGGCATGTGTGGTTCAGATCCAGGGGATTATGGGAGGGGGGGGGGAGTTGCAGGAAGACAGTGCTCTGCAGGGGTTGTTTGCACTGTTGTGAGGATGGGGTTTTGGCCTAGCCTGAGGACTTTGCCCCTAACCTGACTTTTGCCCCCCCCCCCCCTCCCCTTCCCTCAGGTTGTGAGCTGAACACTGGGCAGAAGACCTACACCATGGAAGCCAAGGAGAACCTCTTGGAGCATCAGTTGGTTATCGGCACGGTAACCAGTCGCGTTAGGAACCGGGGAAGGGCTTAGGGATGTGGGGGGACAGGTTGGATGAAGGTCGCTTAAAGGTGAATAGCACAGGCTCTGACATTTGACCCTCTGGAGCCCTGAGTCACAACAGACTTGGACAGAGGAAATGTAGATATTCCAACTGGGATTAGTTTGGGATTGATACAGGGCTATGGGGAGAGAGTGGGGCAGTGGGATTAGTTTGGGGATTGATACAGGGCTATGGGGAGAGAGCGGGGCAGTGGGATTAGTTTGGGGATTGATACAGGGCTATGGGGAGAGAGCGGGGCAGTGGGATTAGTTTGGGGATTGATACAGGGCTATGGGGAGAGAGTGGGGCAGTGGGATTAGTTTGGGGATTGATACAGGGCTATGGGGAGAGAGCGGGGCAGTGGGATTAGTTTGGGGATTGATACAGGGCTATGGGGAGAGAGCGGGGCAGTGGGATTAGTTTGGGGATTGATACAGGGCTATGGGGAGAGAGCGGGGCAGTGGGATTAGTTTGGGGATTGATACAGGGCTATGGGGAGAGAGCGGGGCAGTGGGATTAGTTTGGGGATTGATACAGGGCTATGGGGAGAGAGCGGGGCAGTGGGATTAGTTTGGGGATTGATACAGGGCGATGGGGAGAGAGCGGGGCAGTGGGATTAGTTTGGGGATTGATACAGTGCTATGGGGAGAGAGCGGGGCAGTGGGATTAGTTTGGGGATTGATACAGGGCTGTGGGGAGAGAGCGGGGCAGTGGGATTAGGTTGGGGATTGATACAGGGCTATGGGGAGAGAGCGGGGCAGTGGGATTAGTTTGGGGATTGATACAGGGCTATGGGGAGAGAGCGGGGCAGTGGGATTAGTTTGGGGATTGATACAGTGCTATGGGGAGAGAGCGGGGCAGTGGGATTAGTTTGGGAATTGATACAGGGCTGAGGCATTAGTTTGGGATGCAGGGCTGTGGGGAGAGCGCGGGCAGTGGAATTAGTTTGGGGATTGATACAGGGCTATGGGGAGAGCGCGGGGCAGTGGGATTAGTTTGGGGATTGATACAGGGCTATGGGGAGAGAGCAGGGCAGTGGGATTAGTTTGGGGATTGATACAGGGCTATGGGAGGGTGGTTAAATGTTTGTGATAGTGTGTCTCACTACACTGAATACTGTGAGTTGAATGTTTGATTGAATTGTGTTTGTCCTCCAGGTTTGCCTGGGGGCTGAATCCAGCGATGAATTAAACATCGTCTCCCTGGTGTCGAAAAATACAACTGGGAACAAACCCATCCCCATCGCCTCCCTGCGCCGGTCTATCCTTCCCATGGTCAGTGCTTCCCCCTCACCCTGCTCCCTGTACACAGCACATAGAGCGAGCTTTACTCTGTATCTAACCCCGTGCTGTACCTGTCCTGGGAGTGTTTGATGGGGGGACAGTGTAGAGGGAGCTTTACTCTGTATCTAACCCCGTGCTGTATCTGTCCTGGGAGTGTTTGATGGGGGACAGTGTAGAGGGAGCTTTACTCTGTATCTAACCCCGTGCTGTACCTGTCCTGGGAGTGTTTGATGGGGGACAGTGTAGAGGGAGCTTTACTCTGTATCTAACCCCGTGCTGTACCTGTCCTGGGAGTGTTTGTTGGGGACAGTGTAGAGGGAGCTTTACTATGTATCTAACCCCATGCTGTACCTGTCCTGGGAGTGTTTGATGGGGGACAGTGTCGAGGGAGCTTTACTCTGTATCTAACCCCGTGCTGTACCTGTCCTGGGAGTGTTTGATGGGGGACAGTGTAGAGGGAACTTTACTCTGGAATGTGGAATTGGGTGGTTGGGGAATTGGGATTGTTTTGCTGGGATTGTGGGAATGTCTGTTGTTTATGGATTGTGTCCTATGTAGATAAGTATTCCTGGACTTGACTGCACACCTCCTGTTACCTTCAACCTGCTCGCTGGAACTGGGCCTGTCTACATCAGCGGACAACACCTCATAAGTAAGTATCTTGTCGCTCTGGTTATAGAACAGAAGGCAGCCATTCGGCCCGCCGTGTCAGTCCTAGCCCACAGTCACACTTTCCCCTGTCCCGTACCCGTCTGAACCTGATTGTCTCCGCCTAGCGACTGCGGATTGTTCCAGAACAATGGAAGCCAAATTCTTCTCCTCAAATCTCTTACCCCACCACCAACCCCTCAACGCATCCCATCCCATCCCCACGGGGTTAGATACAGAGTAAAGCTCCCTCTACACTGTCCCCCATCAAACACTCCCAGGACAGGTACAGCACGGGGTTAGATACAGAGTAAAGCCCCCTCTACACTGCCCCCCATCAAACACTCCCAGGACAGGTACAGCACGGGGTTAGATACAGAGTAAAGCTCCCTCTACACTGTCCCCATCAAACACTCCCAGGACAGGTACAGCACGGGGTTAGATACAGAGTAAAGCTCCCTCTACACTGTCCCCATCAAACACTCCCAGGACAGGTACAGCACGGGGTTAGATAAAAGCTTGCTCGCTCTGTGTGCTGTCTCTATGGAGAAGTGTGAGAGGGGAGCATTGACCGTGTGGGGGGGGCGATGGGTATCCAGATCACCAACAACCTGTCCTGGTCCCCCCCCATGCCGACACTATAGTTAAGAAAGCCCCACCAACGCCTCTACTTCCTCAGAAGACTGAGTCCAAATATGTGCAGGTTAGGTGGATTGGCCGTGCTAAATTGCCCCTTAGTGTAAATGCGTGGGGATAGGGCCTCGGTGGGATTGTGGTTGATGCAGACTTGATGGGCTAAATGGCCTCCTTCTCCACTGTAGGATTCTATGAACCCAGATCCCCTGAACATTAGCTAAGTGTCTGGATTAATAGTCTAGTGATGTTTTGTGTGGGAGTTTGCACATTCTCCCCGTGTCTGCGTGGGTTTCCTCCGGGTTCTCTGGTTTCCTCCCACAGTCCGAAAGACGTGCGGGTTAGGTGGATTGGCCATGCTAAATTGCCCCTTAGTGTCAGGGGAATTAGCAGGGTAAATATGTGGGGTTACGGGGATAGGGTGGGATTGTTGTTGGCGCAGACTCGATGGGCCAAATGGCCTCCTTCTGCACTGTCGGGATTCTAGAGGTTTACAGCACGGAAACAGGTCCTTCGGCCCTACTTGTCCATGCCGCCCAGTTTTACCAGTGAGCTATAAGTCCGGGTCCACACAACATCACGAAGTGATGCATTTTGGAAGAAATAATGTAGGGAGGAGTTATGCAATAAATGGCAGAGTCATCAGGAGTATAGAAACACAGAGGGACCTAGGTGTGCAAGTCCACAAATCCTTGAAGGTGGCAACACAGGTGGAGAAGGTGGTGAAGAAGGCATATGGTATGCTTGCCTTTATAGGACGGGGTATAGAGTATAAAAGCTGGAGTCTGATGATGCAGCTGTATAGAACGCTGGTTCGGTCACATTTGGAATACTGCGTCCAGTTCTGGTCGCCGCACTACCAGAAGGACGTGGAGGCGTTAGAGAGAGAGTGCAGAGAAGGTTTACCAGGATGTTGCCTGGTATGGAGGGTCTTAGCTATGAGGAGAGATTGGGTAGACTGGGGTTGTTCTCCTTGGAAAGACGGAGAATGAGGGGCGATCTAATAGAGGTGTACAAGATTATGAAGGGTATAGATAGGGTGAACAGTGGGAAGCTTTTTCCCAGGTCGGAGGTGACGATCACGAGGGGTCACGGGCTCAAGCTGAGAGGGGCGAAGTATAACTCAGATATCAGAGGGATGTTTTTTACACCGAGGGTGGTGGGGGCCTGGAATGCGCTGCCAAGTAGGGTGGTGGAGGCAGGCACGCTGACATCGTTTAAGACTTACCTGGATAGTCACATGAGCAGCCTGGGAATGGAGGGATACAAACGATTGGTCTAGTTGGACCAAGGAGTGGCACAGGCCTGGAGGGCCGAAGGGCCTGTTTCCTGTGCTGTACTGTTCTTTGTTCTTTGTATTAGCTGAGTTTCTGGGTTAATAGTCTGGCGATAATACCACAAGGCCATCACCACTGTCCACAGATGTGCCATTGATACTTCAGGGGGGGGAGAGGAGGCGGTGGAAGGGGGGGGCCGTGAGGAGTGTGGATGTGTTCGGAGGTGCCTGCCACTCGGGAGTTGTGGTATTAGCCCCGTATCGAACCCTGGCCTTACTGTGACGGTGACCCGATTCCCTTCTCTGTCTGTTCCCCAGTTGAAGAACACTCTACCTCGGACTCGGGAAGCGAAGGAACCTGAACTGTGGAGAACAGGAGGGGGTCGGTGGGGAAGAGGAGGATGTGGAACCATGTTCCCCTCGTGACGTCCCCTTCTCTCTCCTCTCTGCTCCAGCGAGAGCCTGATGTTTGCTGCGGGCTGCCGAGATGGATTAGCTCGGGTAGGAGCTGGAGAACGTGAGATTTGAAATATCGAAGTTGTTTATTGATGTTTCGAGGGCACCGTGTTGGTGGGATTGTTGGAAATCTGGGACGGCTTTGGGAATGATATTAAACCTTGCGATGTATCTGATCTGGCTCCAATCGTGAATGCAAGCAAAAATGTCCAAACTCTTTGCAGCCCAGCTCCAACCCACCAAGAATCTGGTCAATAAATCATGGGTTTAGAATGTTATTTCATGCCCACATTAGCCTTGCTTAGATTGGCACATAACACTCACGCCACACGAGTGCCCAGGCAACGACCGTTTCCAACAAAAGAGTCATAGAGGTTTATAGCCTCTACTTTCTCAGAAGACTAAGGAAATTTGGCATGTCAGCTACGACTCTCACCAACTTTTACAGATGCACCATAGAAAGCATTCTTTCTGGTTGTATCACAGCTTGGTATGGCTCCTACTCTGTCCAAGACCGCAAGGAAGTACAAAAGGTCGTGAATGTAGCCCAATCCATCACGCAAACCAGCCTCCCATCCATTGACTCTGTCTACACTTCCCGCTGCCTTGGGGAAAAGCAGCCAACATAATTAAGGACCCCACTCACCCCGGACATTCTCTCTTCCACCTTCTTCCGTCGGGAAAAAGATACAAAAGTCTGAGGTCACGTACCGACCGACTCAAGAACAGCTTCTTCCCTGCTGCTGTCAGACTTTTGAATGGACCGACCTTGCATTAAGTTGATCTTTCTCTACACCCTAGCTATGACTGTAACACTACATTCTGCACCCTCTCCTTTCCTTCTCTATGAATGGTATGCTTTGTCTGTATAATGCACAAGAAACAATACCTTTCACTGTCCACCAATACATGTGATAATAATAAATCAAATCAAATCAAATCTTTAGACACTGAGGGACAATTTAGCATGGCCAATCCACCTAACCTGCACATCTTTGGACGCTAAGGGAAAATTTAGCATGGCCAATCCACCTAACCTACACATCATTTGACAGTAAGGGGCAATTTAGCATGGCCAATCATAGAGTCAGAGAGGTTTACAACATGGAAACAGGCCCTTCGGCCCAACTTGTCCATGCCGTTCCTTTTTTTAAAAAACCCCTAAACTAATCCCAATTGCCCGCATTTGGCCCATATCCCTCTGTACCCATCTTACCCATGTAACTGTCTAAATGCGTTTTAAAAGACAAAATTGTACCCGCCTCTACTACTACCTCTGGCAGCTCGTTCCAGACACTCACCACCCTCTGTGTGAAAAAATTGCCCCTCTGGACACTTTTGTATCTCTCCCCTCTCACCTTAAACCTATGCCCTCTAGTTTTAGACTCTCCTACCTTTGGGAAAAGATATTGACTATCTCGCTGATCTGTGCCCCTCATTATTTTATAGACCTCTATAAGATCACCCCTCAGCCTCCTACGCTCCAGAGAAAAAAGTCCCAGTCTATCCAGCCTCTCCTTATAACTCAAACCATCAAGTCCCGGTAGCATCCTAGTAAATCTTTTCTGCACTCCTTTCTAGTTTAATAATATCCTTTCTATAATAAGGTGACCAGGACTGTACACAGTTTTCCAAGTGTGGCCTTAGCAATGTCTTCAACAAGACGTCCCAACTCCTGGATTCAATGTTCTGACCAATGAAACCAAGCATGCCGAAAACCTTCGTTATAAGAACATAAGAAATAGGAGCAGGAGTAGGCCATCTAGCCCCTTGAGCCTGCCCCGCCATTCAATAAGATCATGGCTGATCTGATAGTGGGTTCAGTTCCACTTACCCGCCCACTCCCCATAACCCTTAATTCCCTTATTGATCAGAAATCTATCTACCTGTGACTTAAACATATTTAACGAGGTAGCCTCCACTGCTTCAATGGGCAGAGATTCACTCTGAGAAGAAGTAGTTCCTCCTCAACTCTGTTCTAAACTGACTCCCCCTTATTTTGAGGCTGTGTCCTCTAGTTCTTGTTTCCTTTCGAAGTGGAAAGAATCTCTCTGCCTCTACCCTATCCAGCACCTTCATTATCTTATATGTCTCTATAAGATCTCCCCTCAGCCTTCTAAACTCCAACGAGTACAGGCCCAATCTACTCAATCTCTCCTCATGAGTTAACCCTCTCATCTCCGGTATCAACCTGGTGAACCTTCTCTGCACTCCCTCCAAGGCCAATACGTCCTTCTGCAAATAAGGGGACCAAAATTGCACACAGTACTCCAGTTGCGGCCTCACCAGTGCCTTGTACAATTGCAGCAAGACCTCCCTGCTTTTATACTCCATCCCTCTCGCGATAAAGGCCAACATTTCATTTGCCTTCTTGATCACCTGCTGCACCTGCAAACTGAGTTTTTGCGATTCATGCACAAGGACCCCCAGGTCCCTCTGCACAGTAGCATGTTGTAATTTTTCACCATTTAAATAATAGTCCATTTTACTATTATTCCTTCCAAAGTGGATAACCTCACACTTGTCAACGTTATACTCCATCTGCCAGATCCTCGCCCACTCGCTCAGCCTATCCAAATCTCTCTGCAGACTCTGTGTCCTCCACGCAATTCGCTTTCCCACTCATCTTTGTATCATCCGCAAACTTTGTTACCTGCACTGGGTCCCCTCCTCCAGATCGTCTACGTATATGGTAAGATCTAACCAATGCCCCTTGATATTCAATGGTGTTACCATCACTGAATCCCTCCGACTATCAACATCCTGGGGGTTGCCATCGACGAGAAACTGTACTGGGACCCAGCCAGATAAATACTGTGGCTCCCAGAGCAGGTCAAAGGTTGGGAATCCTGCGGAGAGTAACTCCTGACTCCCCCGCTAAAGCCTGTCCACCATCTACAAGGACACAAGTCAGGAGGGTGATGGAATTCTCCCCACTTGCCTGGATGGGTGCGGCTCCCAACAACACGCTCGATCGACACCATCCAGGACAAAGCAGCCCCCCGCTCGATCGACACGCTAACCCCCAACACTCACTCCCTCCACCACCAACGCACAGCGGCAGCCGTGTGTACCCTCTACAAGATGCACCGCAGTGACCCGCCGAGGCTCCTTCAACAGCACCTTCCAAAACCCCCACCTCTACCGTCTAGAAGGACAAGGGTGGCAGATACCTGGGGAACACCACCACCTGGAGGTCCCCCCTCCGAGTCACTCACCATCCCCGACTGGGAAATATATCTTCACCGTCGCTGGGGTCAAAATCCCAGATATCCCTCCCTAACAGCGCCGTGGGTGTGCCTACACCTCGGGGAACTGCAATGGGTCCAAGATGGCGACTCATCCACCACATTCTCATAGGGGGCAATTAGGAATAGGCAATAAATGATAGACGAATACTTTTATAACCCCTCTTCCCCCAACATCCTGTGTTACTGACTGTATCGGTACTGATGTTAATCCAGCTCCCTCACACTGTCACTCAGTAACCCCTCTCCCCCAGCACCCTGTGTTACTGACTGTATCTGTACTGATGTTAATCCAGCTCCCTCACACTGTCACTCAGTAACCCCTCTCCCCCCAGCACCCTGTGTTACTGACTGTATCTGTACTGATGTTAATCCAGCTCCCTCACACTGTCACTCAGTAACCCCTCTCCCCCCAGCACCCTGTGTTACTGACTGTATCTGTACTGATGTTAATCCAGCTCCCTCTCACTGTCACTCAGTAACCCCTCTCCCCCCAGCACCCTGTGTTACTGACTGTGTCTGTACTGATGTTAATCCAGCTCCCTCACACTGTCACTCAGTAACCCCTCTCCCCCAGCACCCTGTGTTACTGACTGTATCTGTACTGATGTTAATCCAGCTCCCTCACACTGTCACTCAGTAACCCCTCTTCCCCCAACATCCTGTGTTACTGACTGTATTTGTACTGATAATCCGCACTGTCACTCAGTAACCCCTCTCCCCCCAGCATCCTGTGTTACTGACTGTATCTGTACTGATGTTAATCCAGCTCCCTCACACTGTCACCCAGTAACCCCTCTCCCCCCAGCACCCTGTGTTACTGACTGTATCTGTACTGATGTTAATCCAGCTCCCTCACACTGTCACCCAGTAACCCCTCTCCCCCCAGCACCCTGTGTTACTGACTGTATCTGTACTGATGTTAATCCAGCTCCCTCACACTGTCACTCAGTAACCCCTCTCCCCCAGCACCCTGTGTTACTGACTGTATCTGTACTGATGTTAATCCAGCTCCCTCACACTGTCACTCAGTAACCCCTCTCCCCCAGCACCCTGTGTTACTGACTGTATCTGTACTGATGTTAATCCAGCTCCCTCACACTGTCACCCAGTAACCCCTCTCCCCCCAGCACCCTGTGTTACTGACTGTATCTGTACTGATGTTAATCCAGCTCCCTCACACTGTCACTCAGTAACCCCTCTCCCCCAGCACCCTGTGTTACTGACTGTATCTGTACTGATGTTAATCCAGCTCCCTCACACTGTCACTCAGTAACCCCTCTCCCCCAGCACCCTGTGTTACTGACTGTATCTGTACTGATGTTAATCCAGCTCCCTCACACTGTCACTCAGTAACCCCTCTCCCCCAGCACCCTGTGTTACTGACTGTATCTGTACTGGTGTTAATCCAGCTCCCTCACGCTGTCACTCAGTAACCCCTCTCCCCCAGCACCCTGTGTTACTGACTGTATCTGTACTGATGTTAATCCAGCTCCCTCACACTGTCACTCAGTAACCCCTCTCCCCCAGCACCCTGTGTTACTGACTGTATCTGTACTGATGTTAATCCAGCTCCCTCACACTGTCACTCAGTAACCCCTCTCCCCCAGCACCCTGTGTTACTGACTGTATCTGTACTGATGTTAATCCAGCTCCCTCACACTGTCACTCAGTAACCCCTCTCCCCCAGAACCCTGTGTTACTGACTGTATCTGTACTGATGTTAATCCAGCTCCCTCACACTGTCACTCAGTAACCCCTCTCCCCCCAGCACCCTGTGTTACTGACTGTATCTGTACTGATGTTAATCCAGCTCCCTCACACTGTCACTCAGTAACCCCTCTCCCCCCAGCACCCTGTGTTACTGACTGTATCTGTACTGATGTTAATCCAGCTCCCTCACACTGTCACTCAGTAACCCTCTCCCCCCAGCACCCTGTGTTACTGACTGTATCTGTACTGATGTTAATCCAGCTCCCTCACACTGTCACTCAGTCACCCCTCCCCCCCAGCACCCTGTGTTACTGACTGTATCTGTACTGATGTTAATCCAGCTCCCTCACACTGTCACCTCGAACTCAGCACTCTGACTCACACTGCCTTTCTCTCTGACAGACCAGTACTTCCTTCCCTCTACCCCTCCGCCTCGATTATATCGTGGAATCCTGTCTCCCCGCAACCACGTCGTGGCTCCAACTCTGGCAGAATCCCGGCAAACCACCAGTCAACACAGCGTGAGGTCATTCCCTCTGAAACGACCATTGGCATTTTTATTGGAGGTTGCCGTTTATATTTTGGCTTGCAGTGAATTTCCTGCCTTCCATTCGTAATCAAAGGCTTTTCTGTTCAACATTCCAGTATGAACACACTCAGCTATGCAGAGAGAGCGTCACTCTGTATCTAACCCCATGCTGTACCTGTCCTGGGAGTGTTTGATGGGGACAGTGTAGAGGGAGCTTTACTCTGTATCTAACCCCGTGCTGTACCTGTCCTGGGAGTGTTTGATGGGGACAGTGTAGAGGAAGCTTTACTCTGTATCTAACCCCGTGCTGAACCTGTCCTGGGAGTGTTTGATGGGGGGACAGTGTAGAGGGAGCTTTACTCTGTATCTAACCCCGTGCTGTACCTGTCCTGGGAGTGTTTGATGGGGACAGTGTAGAGGGAGCTTTACTCTGTATCTAACCCCGTGCTGTACCTGTCCTGGGAGTGTTTGATGGGGGACAGTGTAGAGGGAGCTTTACTCTGTATTTAACCCCGTGCTGTACCTGTCCTGGGAGTGTTTGATGGAGACAGTGTAGAGGGAGCTTTACCCTGTATCTAACCCCGTGTTGTACCTGTCCTGGGAGTGTTGGATGGGGGACAGTGTAGAGGGAGCTTTACTCTGTATCTAACCCCGTGCTGTACCTGTCCTGGGAGTGTTTGATGGGGGACAGTGTAGAGGGAGCTTTACTCTGTATCTAACCCCGTGCTGTACCTGTCCTAGGAGTGTTTGATGGGGACGGTGTAGAGGGAGCTTTACTCTGTATCTAACTCCGTGCTGTACCTGTCCTGGGAGTGTTTGATGGGGGACAGTGTAGAGGGAGCTTTACTCTGTATCTAACCCCGTGTTGTACCTGTCCTGGGAGTGTTTGATGGGGACAGTGTAGAGGGAGCTTTACTCTGTAACTAACCCCGTGCTGTACCTGTCCTGGGAGTGTTTGATGGGGACAGTGTAGAGGGAGCTTTACTCTGTATCTAACCCCGTGCTGTACCTGTCCTGGGAGTGTTTGATGGGGGACAGTGTAGAGGGAGCTTTACTCTGTATCTAACCCCGTGCTGTACCTGTCCTGGGAGTGTTTGATGGGGACAGTGTAGAGGGAGCTTTACTCTGTATCTAACCCCGTGCTGTACCTGTCCTGGGAGTGTTTGATGGGGACGGTGTCGAGGCAACTTTACTCCATCTCAAATGGAAGTGAATCAATGGAGATGGAAGTGGGGAATGTGGTCAAAGATTCATACTCTGATGCAGACTTACTCATGGACAGGAAGTGGAAAGGATGAGTTGGTTCCGGATGCTTCCTGTCGAGCGTAGGCTGGAATTGTCGGCCTTTCTAACGGCACAGGGGATATTGTAATATCTCCGACATGTCTGCATGAGTCTGCAACTGGCTCACAAGGCCACCACCTTGAGTCAATGTTCCTTCTTCCTGTTGCAAGTTCCCGTTTTCCCACATGAACCTTGCGTTCCTCTGAATCATCTCTTCAGTCTGGGGGGGGTGAAGGCCAAGTGATATGATCGCTCGACTATTAATCCAGAAACTCCGCTCATGGTCTGGGGGCGACGCAGGTTCGAATCCCGCCACGGCAGATGGTGGAATTTGAATTCACGAAATAAATATCTGGAATTACTGATGACCACTGCAACAGGCCCAGAGCAGACACCATTTCCCTGGCCCTGCACTCAACCCTGGATCACCTAAATAACAAGGATACCTGTGTCAGACTCCTATTTATTGACTATAGCTCGGCCTTCAACACCATCATTCCCACGAAACCCATCTCCAAACTCCGTGGCCTGGGCCTCGGCTCCTCCCTCTGCGACTGGGTCCCGAACTTCCTAACCCACAGACCACAATCAGTAAGGATCGGCAACAACACCTCCCCCACGATCATCATCAACACCGGTGCCCCACAAGGCTGTGTTCTCAGCCCCCTACTATACTCCTTATACACCTCTGACTATGCGGCCAAATTCCCCTCCAATTCGATTTTCAGGTTTGCTGATGACACCACCGTAGTGGGTCGGATCTCAAACAATGACGGGACAGAGAACAGGAATGAGATAGAGAATCTGGTGAACTGGTTTGGCAACAATAATCTCTCCCTCAATGTCAACAAAATGAAGGAGATTGTCATCGACTTCAGGAAGTGTAAAGGAGAACATGCCCCTGTCTACATCAACGGGGATGAAGTAGAAAGGGTCGAGAGCTTCAGGTTTTTAGGTGTCCAGATCACCAACAACCTGTCCTGGTCCCCCCCATGCCGACACTATAGTTAAGAAAGCCCCACCAACGCCTCTACTTTCTCAGAAGACTAAGGAAATTTTGCATGTCAGCTACGACTCTCACCAGCTTTTACAGATGCACCATAGAAAGCATTCTTTCTGGTTGTATCACAGCTTGGTCTGGGGCTCCTGCTCTGCCCAAGACCGCAAGGAACTACAAAAGGTCGTGAATGTAGCCCAATCCATCACGCAAACCAGCCTCCCATCCATTGACTCTGTCTACACTTCCCGCTGCCTCGGGGAAAAGCAGCCAACATAATTAAGGACCCCCCACACACCCCGGACATTCTCTCTTTCACCTTCTTCCATCTGGAAAAAGATACAAAAGTCTGAGGTCACGTACCGACCGACTCAAGAACAGCTTCTTCCCTGCTGCTGTCAGACTTTTGAATGGACCTACCTCGCATTAAGTTGATCTTTCTCTACACCCTAGCTATGACTGTAACACTACATTCTGCACTCTCTCCTTTCCTTCTCTATGAACGGTATGCTTCGTCTGTACAGCGCGCAAGAAACAATACTTTTCACCTATGTTAATACTTGTGACAATAATAAATCAAATCAAATGACCATGAAACCATTGTCGATTGTTGGAAAAACCCATCTGGTTCACTAATGTCCTTTAGGGAAGGAAATCTGCCGTCCTTACCCTGGTCTGGCCTACATGTGACTCCAGAGCCACAGCAATGTGGTTGACTCTCAACTGCCCTCCAAGGGCAACTAGGGATGGGCAATAAATGCTGGACCAGCCAGCGGCACCCGTGTCCCACGAATGAATGACAAAATACCTCGCTCCTAGCCTGTTGCCTATTCTCCCTGTCGCACTCTGCCTCCCAAGTATCACATCCATTTTAATATTCTACCCCTCGCCAACTCATCCTTTTTGATTCCTACACTCCCTCCCTATCTCTGTAACCTCCTCCAGCCCCCTACACCCTTCCCTATCTCTGTAACCTCCTCCAGCTCCCTACACCCCTCCCCATCTCTGTAACCTCCTCCAGCCCCTACACCCCTCCCTATCTCTGTAACCTCCTCCAGCCCCCTACACCCCTCCCCATCTCTGTAACCTCCTCCAGCCCCTACACCCCTCCCTATCTCTGTAACCTCCTCCAGCCCCTACACTCCTCCCTATCTCTGTAACCTCCTCCAGCCCCCTACACCCCTCCCTATCTCTGTAACCTCCTCCACCCCCTCCCTAGCTCTGTAATCTCTCTGTATAAAATTCTAACAGGACTAGACAGGGTAGATGCAGGAAGGATGTTCCCGATGGTGGGGGGGGGAGTCCAGGACCAGGGGGGTCACAGTCTGAGGATTCGGGGTAGACCATTTAGGACTGAGCTGAGGAGAAATGTCTTCACCCGAGGGTGGTGAATGTGTGGAATTCACTCCCACAGGAAGTAGTTGAGGCCAAAAAACGTTGTGTGATTTCGAGAAGAAATTAGATTTTGTTCCAGAGGCGAAAGGGATCGAGGGATACAGGAGGAAGGGGGGAATCAGGATATTGAATTCGATGATCATAATGAATCACGGGACAGGCTTGAAGGGCCGACTGGCCTCCTCCTGTTTCTAGTTTCTGCGTCTCTATGTATATACAACAAAACTAAGGAGTCTACTTCGGGAAGCGTAAAGGAGAACATGCCCCTGTCTACATCAACGGGGACCAAGTAGAAAGGGTCGAGAGCTTCAGGTTTTTAGATGTCCAGATCACCAACAACCTGTCCTGGTCCCCCCCATGCCGACACTATAGTTAAGAAAGCCCCACCAACACCTCTACTTTCTCAGAAGACGAAGGAAATTTGGGCATGTCAGCTACAACTCTCTCCAACTTTTACAGATGCCCCATAGAAAGCATTCTTTCTGGTTGTATCACAGCTTGGTCTGGGGCTCCTGCTCTGCCCAAGACCGCAAGGAACTACAAAAGGGTCGTGAATGTAGCCCAATCCATCACGCAAACCAGCCTCCCATCCATTGACTCTGTCTACACTTCCCACTGCCTCGGCAAAGCAGCCATCATAATTAAAGATCCCCCCACGCACCCCCGGACATTCTTTCTTCCATCGGGGAAAAAGTCTGAGGTCACGTACCGACCGACTCAAGAACAGCTTCTTCCCTGCTGCTGTCAGACTTTTGAATGGACCTACCTCGTATTAAGTTGATCTTTCTCTGCACCCTAGCTATGACTGTAACACTACATTCTGCACCCTCTCCTTTCCTTCTCTATGAACGGTATGCTTTGTCTGTATAGGGCCCAAGAAACAACACTGGTTTAGATAGGTAAACATGATGGGCACCGGCTTGGAAGGCCAAAGGCCTGTGCTGTACTGTTTTTTCTTAGTGTATTTTGTACTTTTCACTGTGTACCAGGACACATGACAATAATAAAGCCTGACACATCACAAGTGCCACTAGAACGGGACATCCCATCTTCATTTCTCAAAGTTGTTACAATTGCTTGCAATCATCACAGATCTAGAACAAAGAGAATTACAGCACAGGAACAGGCCCTTCGGCCCTCCAAGCCTGCACCGACCATGCTGCCCCGTCTGAACTAAAACCCCCTACCCTTCCGGGGACCATATCCCTCTATTCCCATCCTATTCATGTATTTGTCCAGACGCCCCTTAAAACTCACTATCGTATCCGCTTCCACTCCCTCCCCCAGCAGTGAGTTCCAGGCACCCACCACCCTCTGTGTAAAAAATCTGCCTCGTACATCTCCTTTAAACCTTGCCCCTCGCACCTTAAACCTGTGCCCCCCCCCCTAGTAATTAACTCTTCCACCCTGGGAAAAAGTTTCTGACTATCCACTCTGTCCAAGCCCCTCATAATCTTGTAGACTTCTATCAGGTCGCCCCCTCAACCTCCGTCGCTCCAGGTTAAGGTTTCTTTATTAGTCACAAGTAAGGTTTACATTAACTCTGCAATGAAGTTACTGTGAAATCCCCCGAGTCGCCCACACTCCGGCTCCCGTATGGGTCAATGCACCGAACCCTTTCGGACTGTGGGAGGAAACCGGAGCACTCGGAGGAAACCCACGCAGACACGGGGAGAACGTGCAGACTCCACACAGACAGTGACCCGAGCCGGGAATCGAACCCGGGTCCCTGGCGCTGTGAGGCAGCAGTGCTAACCACTGTGCCACCCAGAGAGACCAAACCAAGTTTCTCCAACCTCTCCTCATAGCCCTCCGTACCAGGCAACATCCTGGTAAATCTTTTCCGTACGCTCTCCAAAGCCTCCACATCTTTCTGGTAGTGCGGCGACCAGAATTGAACACTATATTCTAAATGAGGCTTAATTTAATACATGCTCTTCAAGGACTCGAAACATTAACTCAGTCATTCTCTCTCTCCTTCCCGATGCTGCCAGACCTGCCCAGTTTTCTTTGGACTGCGCTGTTCAGGATTCCAATACCAGCCAGCAGAGTATTTTGCTTCTTAAGTGTTTCGTTCATTTACTAGCCCTCGTAGCTTGCCACTGGGTGGCACTGTGTACTGGGACTGACTGGGGTTCGGAGCTAACCCACGTTTTACCTGTGTTTCGTCTGTGTTGTACGAACTCCTCTAACTCAGATTCTGCCCCCACGCCACCCACTGTGTGACAGAGAGGAGTTGAGGGGGTCAGCGCTGAGGGAGTGCCGCACTGTGGGAGGGTCAGTGCTGAGGGAGTGCCGCCCTGTGGGAGGGTCAGTGCTGAGGGAGCGCCGCACTGTGGGAGGGTCAGTGCTGAGGGAGCGCCGCACTGTGGGAGGGTCAGTGCTGAGGGAGCGCCACACTGTGGGAGGGTCAGTGCTGAGGGAGCGCCGCACTGTGGGAGGGTCAGTGCTGAGGGAGCGCCGCATTGTGGGAGAGTCTGTGCTGAGGGAGCGCCGCACTGTGGGAGGGTCAGTGCTGAGGGAGCGCCGCACTGTGGGAGGGTCAGTGCTGAGGGAGCGCCGCACTGTGGGAGGGTCAGTGCTGAGGGAGCGCCGCATTGTGGGAGGGTCTGTGCTGAGGGAGCACCGCACTGTGGGAGGTTCAGTGCTGAGGGAGCGCCGCAGTGCGGGAGGGTCAGTGCTGAGGGAGCGCCGCAGTGTGGGAGGGTCAGTGCTGAGGGAGCGCCGCACTGTGGGAGGGTCCGTGCTGAGGGAGCGCCGCACTGTGGGAGGGTCGGTGCTGAGGGAGCGCCACACTGTGGGAGGGTCGGTGCTGAGGGAGCGCCGCACTGTGGGAGGGTCGGTGCTGAGGGAGCGCCGCACTGTGGGAGGGTCGGTGCTGAGGGAGCGCCGCACTGTGGGAGGGTCCGTGCTGAGGGAGCGCCGCACTGTGGGAGGGTCAGTGCTGAGGGAGCGCCGCACTGTGGGAGGGTCAGTGCTGAGGGAGCGCCGCACTGTGGGAGGGTCAGTGCTGAGGGAGCGGCGCACTGTGGGAGGGTCAGTGCTGAGGGAGCGCCGCACTGTGGGAGGGTCCGTGCTGAGGGAGCGCCGCACTGTGGGAGGGTCGGTGCTGAGGGAGCGCCACACTGTGGGAGGGTCGGTGCTGAGGGAGCGCCGCACTGTGGGAGGGTCAGTGCTCAGGGAGCGCCGCAGTGCGGGAGGGTCAGTGCTGAGGGAGCGCCGCACTGTGGGAGGGTCAGTGCTGAGGGAGCGCCGCACTGTGGGAGGGTCAGTGCTGAGGGAGCGCCGCACTGTGGGAGGGTCCGTGCTGAGGGAGCGCCGCACTGTGGGAGGGTCAGTGCTGAGGGAGCGCCGCACTGTGGGAGGGTCAGTGCTGAGGGATGAAGCAGTAGATCTCGCCCCCTGTCATCCACACTTGTATACGTTACGTTCCTCAGAGTTCCGAAAGGTAAAATGATGCCTGGGTCGATTAAGAAGCGGTTCCTTATTCATTGACCCATTGTTGTGCTGTCTGGTTTTGCGTTTATTGGCTAAGATGCTCCCTCGAATACAACACTGCGAGTGTGAGTTGTGTGTCGGGGATCTGAAATTGGACAAGTCGAGGTTTAACTCTGGAGTTTATTTTCAGTTCGCTGCTGTATATTTATTCACAGTTCTACAAGCCGCGTGGACTATTCCCCATTTCCTCCGCTGAGATCTCGGACAATCTAGCTTTTCAGAATTCCTGTGGAAATAGCCTCCACTCAGTCCAGAGACAGCTCCCTCCAGTCTGTCTCTGTGTGTGTGTGAGTGTGTGAGTGTGTGTGTGTGTGTGTGTGTGTTACTGAATCTCTCAGCCACACAGCCATCTCATTTACCCCCTCAGCAACCCTCCTCCCTCTCAATACCACGATTCAATCTCCCTCCTCCAGCCCCCTACACCCCTATCTCTGTAACCTCCCCCAGCCCCTACACCCCTCCCTATCTCTGTATCCCCCTCCAGCCCCCTACACCCCTCCCTATCTATGTAATCTCCTCCAGCCCCCTACACCCCTCCC